>NW_006921958.1:2764863-2768480 GCF_000298275.1 Orycteropus afer afer
AGAGGGATGTGCAGTGACTGGGTCAGGCAGCAAAACCTGGAGTTAGTCCTCAAAATGTGTGTGGTTCTGTGAGTGTTTTCTGGAGGCACAATGAGCTAGGTTCTGGGAGCTTGGCCTTGGACCTGCCTGTGGCCACTTAGAAGGCTGTCAGGGCAGTCCCCAGATGCCTGGACAGTGTTCCTGCAGTGCACAAGGTGTTGAATCTGAGCTGGAGTCTGTCCCAAGTGCTGGGTCCTACCGACATAGACCCCAGCACTGGAACGACATTGAAGTGCAATGAAACTGAGGATGCAAGGTAGGAGATGTGGAGGGACAAGCCAGGTAGATGGTGTGGGGTTCTGCTCCATGAAACAGATGTAGATGTGACACCAAAGGCAAAAGGACCAGGTAAGTGAAGGCAGAGTGAGGGAGGCAAGGTGTCTGAGGATGGGGACATCTGGGTTTCATAGGGTGCATGGTCCCAGCTGTAGCACCCTTCAGCAGGGAAGCCTAGGCTGTCCCAGGGTGCTGAGTTGAGTCTAAAAGGCCCCCTCTGGAGCCTTCACATGGACAGTGAACTTGAAGCGGAGGAGGTTCGGATCCCGCCCACTCCCCCCCCCCCACTCCCACCAGAGCACTGGGCTCCATCCAATAGGGGCAGGGGGTGGAGAAGGGCTGATGGAGCCCACTCTGGGGTGTGAGGCAGGCACCCCAGCTCCTCTTCCCAGAAAAGGATTTGGTAGAGCTCCAAGTGAAGGAATGGGACCTTCCTCTGGACCGTACCCCATGTCCTGGAGGCGAGAGCCCTGGCCCACAGGATTGAGTGTGCACCCCAGCCCTGCAGGTCCCTGCACCCTTTGCTGCTGCCTACTTGTCCCTCTCAAAAGGCCTGGCCACTCTCAGCTGCCATGGCTCCCAGATTTCATTACCTCTAATGAGCCTGTCTGAGGCCCGCCAGGCAATTACAGTGCCAGGCCCGCTTACCAGCGCGCAGAGCCAGGCAGGCACGCAGCCCCCGCCACGCCGCCCACCACCTGCTGCCGCGTAATGAGAAGGCAGAATATGGGAACTAATGAGGACAGGGGCATTCATCTTAGGTTGCCGGGAGAGCAGCTACACCGTCCCCCAGCAGAGGCTTCTGAGGTTCCCACTTGAACCCTCACTCCAATCTGAGGATGGGCTGGGAGGAGCAATGGGCACCAGGTCACACCACAAACTGGGATGGGGTGATTCAGGCAGCTCTAGGGGAGAGCAGGAGCTTGGAGGACCATGAGTCTGGGTTCCAGCCCTGCCATGTGCTGTTTGACCTGAGGCGAGGTACCTGACCTCTCTGAGCTCCGGTGTTGGAATGCCATACCTGGTGGGGTTGCTGTGGTGATAAGAAGGGATGAAGCTTGAGGAATCTGTGGCCTGGCATCACCCACAGCACACACTCAGCTCCCCAGGAGGGAGATCAGAAGCTTACCCACAGGGGGGTGACCCAAGACAGTGACTGGGGTCCAGGGACAGTGTGCCTGGACTCCAGGAATGTCCTGCTGTCAGCAGCCACACAGCCTCTCCCAAAGTGTCTCTCAGGAAAGGGGAGTGCTGCTGTTTGATAAACAGGGGAGGCACAGCCTGGAAAATCCCAGAGGTGGGAAGGGACAAGAGAACCTGTGAGTCCAGGTTGGTGGCACTGCTCAGAGTGGAGGAAGGGGCCACGGTGTTGAAGGGGTAGGGTCGGGCCTCATGAGAGCAGGGCTGGATGCTGGCTAGGACACAGCCATGTGCCTGATGTGGCAGCCCCCGGCCCACTGCATGGGTCACGTAGTCTGAGTTTGGGATTGAATCGTAGGGCAGCAACAAACAGCAGCACATGCCGGGCACCAGCTGCCAGGAACTTTTTATTGAGGACAAAGATATTATAAATGTGTTTTCAATCCCCTCCAAAGAAAATAAATTGACTTGAAAGACGTTTGGCCTCGCAGCCTCCTTCCCTCAAAACAGACTTTCTGATTGATTGCCATATAAGGTCAGTGGATGGTACAAGCAGAGGTGGGCATAGGCTCAGAGTGGGGCCAGGTGGGTGGTGGGCAGGCCCAGATGGGCTCAACACAGAGGCCAGGAGCCAACACTGGGGACTGCAAGGGGAAGGGGACTTGAGCCAGAGGCCTCAGCACTCGCAGGGTAATGTGGGAGACGTCTACTGGATCTCCAGGGCTGACCTCTCCCTGGAGAGGGTCGAGCCTTGGAATAGAGGTTGGGAAGGGAAACCCTCTCCGGGCTCACCGAGCCTTGACCACCTTCCCTGGGCCCACCAAGCCCTGACCCACTGGGGGATTTCTCCCAGTGTCGTCCTCCTGGTGGCCCTGCCAAGCCCTGACTTGCTGGGGGTCCTCTCCCAGTGGCGTCCCATGCGTGGCCCTGCAGAGCCCTGGCCTGCTGTGTGTGTGTGTGGAGGGGGGGGGGGTCTCTCCCAGGGTGGTTCCCTGTGTGGCCCTGCAGAGCCCTCGGACATTTGTCATCAAGTCAACTCTGACCCCTGGCGACCCCATGTGTGTCCACAGGGTTTTCAGTGGTTGATATTTTGGATGTAGAGGCCTGAGAGGAAGGGTGGACTGGAGTCTCCAACCTTCTGGTCAGCAGCAGAGAACACTGATCCTTTGCCCCTTGGGGGACTTGGGCGGGGAGGTAAAGAGGGAGACACAGGAGGAGATGGAGGGGCTGAAAGCTAGCCCTGGGGCTCACCCAGAAGCAACGGGGACAAGAGGCCTGGGGCCCGGAACAGGCCTACTCCCTGAGGGGCTGCTGCGGCTCTCCTGAGAAACCCTTAGTGGATGTGCTGGGCCTGGGGGTGCAAAGCCAGACCCGCCTTCCTCACACACAGCTCCCAGCTCCTGCAGTGTGTGCCCTGGCTGCCATCTCCCCCACTGGCCATGGGTGTCCTGGGTGCGCACACTGAGACCCAGCAGGACGGGCTGCACGACACAAGCCCCTGGGTGAGCAGAGAAGTGGAGACCATGGCCCATTTGCAGAGTCTCACACGGCTCCTCTGGAGACGTCAGCCTGGGCCTTGAGAGCAAGGCTGAATGGCCAGCTCAGACCTGGACTCCCATGTCCTCTCTCTGCTCCTTCCCTGCCCCTCACTCCCTTACCCCTGCTGCCCTAGACTTGTGTTCCCCACGGGGCTTAGCCCAGAAGCTTTGGCCTCAAGGTTGCCTCCTGGACAACTCCTGGTCAGGGTCTGAGCCCCTCAGACCTTCCTCAGGAGGAAGAAAACCAGCCTCTTCACTGTGGGTGGAGAAGGCAGAGGGGGAGGGGGAGGAGAGCTGAGGCTGAAAAGAGCGGGGCCAGGGCCCAGAGGCTGGCCTCACAGCTCAGGCCCGCAGGCAGGGGGCCGGGCTGGGCTCACGAGGCTCTGGGTTTTCAGCCACGGACACTGCCTCTGCTGATTCAGGCCGTAAGGGGTCAGAGGGTGTTTCCAGATGGGCTATGGGTATCTGATGCGGGTAGCTGGTGGGCTAGCCCAGGACAGAGGCTGATGCCCCGGCTTCCAGAAGGTCTGCCTAAGTGCTCCACTCCCATGACTTGGCACTGAAGCCATCCTTGAGACCCCAGCTCTCCTCTCTGCCCCTTGCATCAGCCCGGAGGATCATCCA
>NW_006921958.1:2769070-2785809 GCF_000298275.1 Orycteropus afer afer
CCTTTTGCTCCACCCTCATGCCCACGTAGCTTACCTAGGAGCCCCGGGAGCATGCCCAGGGCCCCAGGGAGGCAGTAGCAGCATCCATTCTTAGATTCCGAGCCCAGCTACAGACAAGCTTCTGTCTGTATCACCTTCCCCCAGGAGTCAGTAAGGCCCCGACACCCACCCTCCTGTGTCGAGCCCAGGCACAGGGCTATGGCAGCTTAAACTGCTCCGGCTCAGGAAGGGGACAGCTCTGTTTAACTGGAATAGGATAACAAGGCGCAAAAGAGAAGGACTACAGTGGTGACAACGACAGCCGCTGCCCTCATGGAACGCCCCTTGCTTCCCAAGACTGTGCCGAGTGGACGCTCGCTGTTATTCCATGAGAGTCCCTGGATGGTACAAGCAGTTAGCACACTCGCCTGCTCATCAAAAGGCTGGAGGCTCAAGTCTACCCTGAGATTCTTCGGAATAAAGGCCTGAGGAACTGCTCTGAAAACATCAGCCACTGGAAACCCGACGGAGCTCAGCTCCACTCTGACGCACATGGGTCACCAGGGGTCTGAGTTGACTCAGATGGCAACTGGCAGCTGAGAAGTTTACGAAATGGGTGCTACCATCACCCCCATTGTGTGGGTGATGCCACTGAGGCTCGGTGAGGGGAAGCACCCTGGGATCTCACGGGCTGCCTTCTGCGGGCCTGGGATTTGATCCTGTGTATGGCATCCCTCCTCCCTCTTTGCCTGCTTTGCTGCAAAGTGGTCTTGCTGTGGACAGGGCACCCTGCCTGTAGGCCCAGGTCATGTCTACCCTGAACGCCAGTGGGAAGAACTCAGTGGCCGCAGCAAGGGCACAGAGGCAGCCCCTTTGGCCACGCATCCTGCCAGGGGGCAAGGACAGAGTAGGCAGGGCACAGGCCCCACCCGAGAGGTGGCTGCGCTTGGTAAACAGGCTCCGGTGACAGCAGGGTGGGGCCCTGCTGCCATGATAAATGTGGTGACTTGTGGACAGCCCGTCAACGCGGACGGAGCAGAGGAGCCGGCGAGCCCAAGACACACACTTTGCACAAAAATCTCTCTGGAAAAATCAACAGGGAACCAGACACTGACAGGGGCCTCTAAGCGGGGGTTCATTGGAGCTTCTCAGCCCGTTACTCAAGACCAACCAGAGACACTTGCCCAGCAAAGAGGAGGCAGCGAGCCGGGGAAGCGCAAGTAGGAGAAAAACACAGCGACTCCGCCTGTATCCAAGAACCGCTTGCCAGGTTTACACTTCAAAATGAGAAGCAAATGTTGGGAAGCCATGTCAGACATTCCAGCGCCTAAACCAGTGAGCTCCCGGAGAAGCCAGGCAGGCGGTGGCAGCACCGGGGGGCCGGCGAGGCTCCTGACAGGCAGTGGCACTCAGGCCATCCCTGGGGACCCGGCTCCTGGGCAGTTGTCCAGAGAATGTGCCAGGCTGCCACACAGGGGTGAGTTAAAGGACTGGGGTGTTTACCCTGAGGACAGGGACACCACAGAGGTGGTCTGGTCTGCAGGGCTCTCCGGGATCGAAGGAGCAGAAAGTTCTGGACTTAAAGGGCACCTCCTCTATGCTCAGCACTGTGCCCAGCGTAGAACCCCCACTGAGCTTCTGGCATGATGATCTGGTTGCCACCACAGGGCGAGCTTATCTCCACGTCTTGAGATTTCCTGGGGACAGGTGAAGGACCTGGACTCCCAGAGGCACTGGTAGGATCTCCTTTCCGCTCCTGAGCTCCGGTTTGAGGATGAACAGGGAGACAGCTTTCTGGGGGCCTCTGGTGCCCCCTCCTTCTTGGGGACCCCTCTCTGGACTCCTGTATTTTCTCTTGCCCTCTACGTACCCAAGCTTCCGCTAAGCCGATGACCCCCCGGGCCTGTGCCCAGCCATCCAAAGACAGCCCCACAGAACCCATTGTCAGGGCCGATGGGGGCCCGTCTTCATCTCACCTCTGGAAGTTCTGGGAGCCAGCTGGGCCAGGAGTGAGCTCCCTATCCCCAGAGGGCCTCTCAAATTGCAGGGAGTCTGGAGGAGCGAACAGGCCCTGATGGAGGGTCGAATCAGCTCCGGGATTCAGTGTGCAGCCTTGGTGAGCCCTATGTACCTCCAGGGCCCAGATGCATGGCATCCAGGGAGCTCCCACACTGCACAGTGTCAGGACATGGAAGCATTCTGCATGACACTGTCATGATGGCCACAGGACACCACGCGATGGTGAAAACCCACAGGAGAGAGCAACACACAGACTGAAGCTTCATGCGAAATGTGAACTTCATCATAACACCTCAATATTGGTTCATCAGCAGGGGCAGATGTACCGCTGGACACGGTGTTAATAATAGGAATAGCTGCAGGGAAAAGTGTGGAAAGTGTCTGTGGGGACTCTCTACTTTCTGCACAATTTTTCTGTCAATCTAAAGTCACTGTGAAACATCCAGCCAGCCGATCCGTTGCTGTTGGGCCAACTTCGGCTCTTAGAGACCCCATGTGTGCAAAGCAGAACTGTGCTGCTAGAGATTTCCATGGCTGATTTGTCAGAAGCGGGTCACCTGGCTTTCCTTCTGAGGCACCTCTGGGTGGGTTCACCCAACTTTTCACTTAGCAGCTGAGTGCGCTAACTGTGGACACCTCCCAGGCACTCCCAAGTAGAGTTCATTTTAAAAAAGGGGGACCTCATGCTTCCTGACAGGTGCTATCTCTACCGGTTCTCCCAGAAGCCCTGGCCCTCAAGCACAAAGATCCATCTGCAAAGCCAGCCCTGGGGGAGGAGCCACAGACACCCTCACACCCCACTGGGCCTTGCCTGGTCCCTGTGGTGGCAGCTGCCTGCCTGATCCACTGGAGGACGCTCCAGTCCCTCGGTCAGGCTGATGAGATTGTCGCCTCCCCCTGCCCTGGCACCTGGGAACCCGCAGTGAGGGGCCTGGAGCTCGGTGGGACACTCACGATGCAGCAATGCTTAGTGAGAGAGCTTATGCCACCTACCCAGCCAGGCGCGCGTGGTCCTGAGCTCTAATAACTGCTCATTATGCCACCACGGCGACAAAGCCTTCTAATGAGCCCCTCGGGGCTCAGGCCATGAGCAGAGCTGTTTTTCTGGGCTCTAGTGGAGCCGGGACAAAAGCAGTGTACACGTGTGGCGTTCATGTAGTCCAGATTTCCAAGGTGGAATTAGTTGTGCCCAAGCCTATCCCCTATAGGGTCCCATAGCCAGTCCTTTAACAGGGTCAGAACACTCACTCACCAATTAGCTTACCTGAGATCATTCTGTTAGAGGGGATGGGGATCCAAGTTGGGTTGACCACCAAACCCTCATTTGAGACCAGTTCTTTGTGGTGACCCCACGGTCTTGAGCCCGCTGGAAAGCACAGAGGCCTTTGATGGACCATAGGCTCTGCCCTCAGAAACCGTGCACACATGTGCTTTTGGGCACATTCATGTTTGGATTTCAGAGGACCCCAGAGTGTAACCCTTGCCCTGGAACACACTTGCCCTTGCAGTGGGGACTTGAGGCTTGGGGAAACCCATCTGTGGTCAGACGGCTCATCAGTAGCCAGCAGAGAAGAGGGCAGGACATAGAGTTTGTTCTCCCATCTAGATTTTAAGTGTCAGTTGATCTGGGGGCCGGGACTTGGTAGGATTCGAGGCAAAGCCCAGGGAGGGGGCTGTTCTTGACTAGTGAGACAAGCTCCAAGGAGGAGAGGACTGTGGGTGACATGTTAGAGCATCCAGGAAGAGGTTCTGGCTCCTAAAACGTCCCTACCCTTTTCTCTGTGTTACTTAGAGCATGGCCCTGGGCATTTTGAGGAAAACCTGAGCCCCGCAGAGGCCTACTGAGATCGAGGCTTCTCTCATGGAATCAATGGGATTGTGGCTGGAATGTGGATGGATTGGCCAACTCGCCTCTGGGTCGTGGGCATGCTTAGCTAGAGTCCTGGATGAAGCTGTGTGATGAGGGGGGTATCCCATTCTTTAACCCCACCTCCTCCTTACAACTGTGGTCCTATGTGTACACCAAGGAAAAAGGACCATCAATTTTAGTGACTTTCTTCCAAAGCATAAATTGACTGCATTCTGCTCTGGTCTGCAATGATACTGAGACCCTGAAGTGCACACAATGAACTCGTTGAAGGATCTCATCTGCAGTATCTGCAGTAGACCCTGCACCATGCTGAGACACATGGTCCCCAATCTTAATCTCAGTGCTTCCTCACTGCACTGCGACGAGGCTACTGGAAGGGCTACACCCATTGTGCAGACAAGGAAACCAAGCTCAAAGATTGATATGGATTTACTCTCCAGATTAAATAACTTTTCCAAAGACTGATGGGTAGAAATTGGCTATTCACCTATCCAACCTCTCATCCATCCATCCATCCATTTACCCACCCACTCACTACCCACTCACCCACCTATCCACCTATCCACCTATCCATTGTTAGGGTGAACAAGAAGTTACCTCAACCTAGGTCCTGGTTTCTTTGAGTCCTCCCAATGCTGGGGAAATTGCATCACCAGGAGCCTTCTCATCTTAGGGGCCTGGAACCCCAAGGTTCATTTGTGGTTAAACAGCTCCCAAACTCCAAAAAAACTCACTGCTGTCAAGTCAATTCGACTCATAGTGACTTCTCCTTGGGTGTCCAAGGCAGTATCTCTATGGAAGTAGATTGCCCAGTCTTCCTTGGAATCACCAGCCTTCTGGTTATCAGTCAAATGACTTAGGCACTATGCCACCAGAGCTCCCAAACAGCTTCCAGTACTCTGAAATCCCAACAGCCCGTAGGACTAAGTTCCACTGGCTTCCTGGTATACTTAGCTTGAGCTATGTGGCATCAGCTGCTCTCCATGGGCCTGAGGCCAGGCCTTGGCTGTCTGTCTGCTCCACCTCCAGGAGATAATGAACAGGAAGATCCCAACATAGACATGAGCCAGGCTGAAGGCAGAGACTTGTAGCCAGCTGGGACTTTGGGCATTCCTTAGAGAGACAGATTCCACTTACGGAGGGACTTGAGGGCAAGTGGACTTTTACCTCTGGTACCCAGTGTTTGCTGCTTCAGGAACCAACTGGGATGGTCAGCCTTGCCCATGGACCCCAGAGTGCCCAGGTTTAGATGAGACCCATCTTACTCTGAACTCCAACTCTGGCACAGGCCAACCAATGTTGTCTGGTGTTGAGGCAAGCGCTCACTCTCACTCCTCAGCAGCCTTCATGTGACAGCCTTCAGCCTCTCCTGCTTGTGCTCTGGGACATGAAGCCTTCCTGGCAGATGGGGCTGGCTCCAGGGGAAATGTATTCTGCAGGGAAGGGAGACATCCCACTTCTTTTCATTACCAGTTCATTAAATCCGGACACGGGGATGTTTGTGGCAGCAGAAAATGGAGCCAATTTGTAACAACAGACAGTAGTTGAACACAGGCTGCTTTTTAATGGTATTCGAATGAAGTTGAGTCCCAGGCCCCTGGGGCCAGTATGTCTGACCGAGTCTTTGGAGCCTTCATTTTGGGGAAAAGGCTCAGAAAATGCTGCTGTTTCTCAGAAATTGTTCTTTTATGACAGCTCCTCTACCTCAGAGGCAAGTGAGCTGGGACATACATCTGACCATTGCCCCCATAGCTCACTGAGAGTGTGACCAACTGGGTGTTGTGTTCACCAGGCAAGTATAGTGTTACAAAAATGATCTTCCGACCCCTAAAGACCCAGCTTAGAGACAGTCTCCTCAAGGCAATGGTCCCCAATCTTCTTGGCTTCTCCCAACCCTGGCAGTAATTGCTGTTCCCTTCTCCAGGCATCTGGAGCCCCTGCTGGCTCCACAGGGAACCAACACCTGGGCAGGAGCTGGGTCTTGTTCTGTTCACTCCACGTGGCCTCCAGACAGGAGTTCTTGGGAAAGGACAGGTGTCTAGAGACTACATGAACCAACGTTGGTTCTCACGTTGAAATTCTATGAATCAACATAGAGGATCCAAGTGGAGAAGCTTCCTGGTAGTTTCCAACCAAATTTCAGATGATCTGAGAGAACCAGGGCTGAAGACCAGTGGTCCTGAGACCCAGCAGGTATTCACTAAGAATCAACCTGGTTTGCCAAACTGGTAGCCAATGGATAGACAAGCACAGTAGTCTCTGGCTTTCAGTGAGGCACTGAACTGATGAAGTCTCTTGGGCATCTGTGGGAACATAAAGCCTTTCAATGAAATCATAGAGAAGAACTGTAGATCCGTGAATGTCTCCAAGGATACAATGTGAGGCCTGGACAGGGCTCAGACTCCAAGCCCACCCTCTCCTGCCTTGTCCTTGGGGGGAAGACAGAAGACAGGTATCCCAGCATGACCATACCCAGAGCTAGGAGGGAAAGGTCATTCACTTAACTGTGTGCAAGTGTCTGACATGGAGTCTTGGACTTCATGATGCTCAAGCTGTGTGGATTTGACCAAAATCTGCATCTTGATAAACTGAGGTAACAGAAGTGGCCTAAAAGCCAACAAGATGAAGGAAGAGTTGGTGCTGGAAAGAAGCACCATTTCTAGGAGACCCAACACCAGAGGTGAATTTCCTGGTAGAAGCCACCCACTCACAGGCCACACTATTCTTGGTGTGGTGGTTATGCTTGTCTGTCAACTTGGCTGGGCCTGGTTGAGTGGCTGGGTAGCTGGATGTAGTATTTCCCATGATGAGACTGGTAATCAACTCCATGGTGGAATCTACTGGGAGCAGCTGAGTAGCTGCCTTTGGGTATGTGGTCTGCTTCCTGTATTTAAGCAGAAGCCTTTTGGGATGGTCTCTAGCCTATGGCATGCTTAGACCATGCATGTACCTGTGTCCTTGTTCAGCACCCTGCCATGCTTTGCCAACCTTGGGACTTACAATGGAGTTGAATTAATGGCTTGCCATGTGGTTTGGTAACATCGGGACTGTGCCTTTTTATTTGTCAACCTTGGGCTTGTTAGCCTCAGCAGCTAGTAGCTGCCTGAGTGAAGAGATGCCTCTAGCTTCAGTGGGCTCAGAGCAGGAAGCAGAGCTCAAGCCCAAAATTAAGGGGCTTTCACACAGCCCCTAGAGCCTGGGACTTTGAACTTGGAGACATAAAGCCTCCAAATTGTAAGAATAAACTCCTGTTTGTTAAGGCCATCCCATTTGTGGTATATTCTTGTCAGAGTGGCACTAAGTAACCAGAACACTTGGTGACTAAGCTACATCCTACTCAGTTGCTTGGGGATGGTTTTGCTTTGCAGTTAAGTCATCTTTAGTAAGGTCATTTGAAAAAGGAAGACACAATGAACTCACCATGACTGGTCTACAAGGGCAGCTGCCCTTCCAGGTTTTGCCACAAAACCTACTAGGGCCCCTGGTGCTGACACTGGGTCAGAGCAGTGGCATCACTAGAGGGGAGCTAGGGACTGATACTGTCAGAAGGGGTGACACCAACGTGACTGTCTATAAAATTTTCCTGCTCTGTTTCAGCAGAAATTTATTATTTTTTATAAAAATATCTCTGTAGTTAGTTATAATATTACAGTTTTTGTGGGCCCAGCTTATAAATACCAAGGCTAAAACTCTGCCAATTAAGTTTTTGTACCTTCTAATGTGCTACTGCTGGAGCTGTCATTATTACCCAATTACATGACCCTTTCAGTCACGTGGTTTCATCTATATGCACTGCAAGCATGTGTTGCTCCTGGGGTTTTTACAGCCACCGATTTTGTCAAATTTTCTGGTGTTTTAGGTATCATATTGTGGTAAGTAGAATTTGTGAACGCAGATCAGTAATTTTTTTGAGAATGAAGCAGTCATTAAAGGAGTGGGGGAAAACTCACTGCCATCAAGTCAATTCCGATTCACAGCGACTTCCACTGGGTTTCTGAGCAAAAAAATCTTTACGGAAGTAAATTGCTCCATCTTCCTTCCACAGAGCGGCTGGTGGGTTTGAACTACCAGTCTTCTGGACAGCAGTCCAATGCCTTAGGCACTACACCACCAGTGTTCCTTATTAAGGGAAAAGAAGGAGAAAAGTCAAACAAGACTTTTGCTCAGTTACTAATAATGTTATAACTAATAATGTAATTCAATGTGGAAAGATTTTTACAGAACAATTTTGCTAGTATTCATATAATCTAAGACACATTACATTTAAGAAATTTACAACTATATCACATATTATCCTATGGTTAAAATTGATAATAGACATTACTAAGGATTCTGTAGGGTCTGCTTTGAGAGGAGGTCCATGAGGGGCAGTAACACCATGAATTGCCACACTGGGTGATACCAACCCTATGGACGTCACTGGGTCAGGGTCTCTGGCTTACAGTGTTTCAGAGTCCATTTATCTGAACCTGTCAAGCTGGAGTTTGTCTGTTTCTTGCCATGGACAATACACTGTCCCACAAGCCAGTTTAGGAAGGGGTGAGAAGAGGTGAACATGTGAAAGGAAGCAGAGATTCTGGGCCATGATCATCCTCAAGGCCAAGTGGTTGGGGAAGGGAGATGGACCCACTGGTAGATCCACTGATGGACCCTGTGGTACCCACTGGGGAGGCTCCATGGCTTGGAAAGGTCCCTGGGTCCCATGTACACAACAGGCCCCTTGCAGCTCTACAGCCACAGGCCATGTCCATTTTCTGGTCCCATCATGACTGTGGCTTCAGGGTGTAGACATTAGTGGCTCCTCTTTAAGGAGCAGAAAAGTGAGGCCCCCATAAGTGAAGTGGCTTCTTGAAGAGGACCAGGACTCAGACAGGCCTTCTGACCTCTGCCCCTGCTGCCTCTAGGGTGCCCTTATGCCTTCTAGCAGCATTTTGTGTGGCTGAACATCTCCCCATGTAATGGAGCTAATGAAGAAAAACAAAGATGAGTATTTCTCTTCTGGGAACTGCTCTCCACTTTTCTCTTCTGACCCGCTATGTCCTGGACTCCACCTCTACTTGGGGCCTTCCTCTGACACCTGGTACCTCAACTGCTGTAGGTTCTCCTTTCTCACAATTCACCATGTTCCAAAACTTTGTTCTCAATGATCCCTTCCCTGACTTCTCCTCAAATCTTGTCTCTCCTGTACTTCCCAGTCCTTGGATTGAACACCAAAACTGTGGAAGTACCAGGAAAGCTGAGGTCTAAAACTTTCCACCAACCAAAAGAATATTTTAAAATAACCACAAGTTTGGGATGGTTTCACAGAAATATGCCATGCCCCAACTCACCCTCTCACTGTCTGTGTCATGCTGCTCAAATCACAACACTCCTCTCAGCTTTTGTCTTCTCACCTAAGTCTGATATGGCTGTAATAAGGATTGAGTGATACAGTACTGAACTCAGAGCTTGGCATGTGTCAGGTGCACTGTCCATGTGAGATCCTACCATTCCCTTGCCTCATGACAGGCAATCAGGACTCGATATTTCCATCCCTCCCTCCCACCCTCCATCTATCCATCCAGACATCCCTCTATCCTTGCCTTCAGCCCTCCACCCTCTCTCCCTCCATCAACCCATCATCCATCTCTCCATCTCTGAATCCCTCTCTTCCTCCTTCCACCCACCCATCCAGCCCCCCTTCCCTCCATCCCTCCTTCCATCCATTTCTCCACCCCTCTACTCCTCTACACCTTCCTCCTTCCCTCCCTCCATCCATGCAAACCTTGGTGCTAGAATGGGTTGCAGTTCTGGATTTCTGTAAACTGAGTTCAGTGCCCCTGTAATTCCCCACAGTTGCCTCTCAAATTTAATTTCTTCCTCCCAAACTGAAACCATGTCTAAGGGTCCTTCAGAAAGCCCTCTTCATTTGCTCTTTGGCAAAAGATTTCCCAAGAAGAGCTTCACACTAAGCTACACACTGGTTTTCTCTTCCTGCATCCTCCCTGCTCCTCCCTCTTGTTCTTCTTGTTGTCAGGTGCTACCGAATCTGTTCTGAGTCCTAGCAACCCAACTCTGCCCAGTACCATGCCTTGCAGGCCATCACGATCCTTGCCACGCTTGAGCCTTCCTATTACACAGCCCCATTATTGAACATGTTACATCCTGGGCCTGGGAGGTAAGAGACAGAGAGAGAGATAACTCACTTTTCATTTGGGCCCACAGAGGCAACAAAGAAAACCCATTGCCATCCATCCCCTGTAACACCACACTGCTCTAGAGGCCTGGGGTGCTGATTCTCAGACACTTACGTGGCACCAAGTGTTATTAAGGAGGACAAGTTCAAGTTAAGAAACACACTTAGCAACTGGAGATAAACTGAGAGTATATAGATATTTTAATGGTACCCAAGCCTGAGGTTCTTTTCATTATGTCAGGCTTTTCAAAAAATGATTAAAATGCACTTGATTATTAAATAGAACTGGTTCGGACTTAATTTAGCAAACTGTAACATTTTTATCATTTTTATAAAGCCCCTTTTAATGAAAACCGTCTGCAAGGAGAGCAAATATCCAGGCTGAAATCATGTTTTCTCTGTGTTTGTTATCCCTGAAGATGTTGTTTCCAGATTTTACAGAAATAATAAACTTCATTTAGAAGTTTAGGCCTCCTCAGTGGTGCCACACAGCTCTGAATTTTCCAATTTGCAGTGCAAGAAGCTAATCCCACTGTAATTTTTTGTCTGTGCCAACTCCCAACCACAGTTTCATACCCTCCTCCCCTCTCTGTAAATGTAGTACTTGTACCAACATTCAACCCAGTATGTTTATTTTACATGAGCCTGAAAAACGTTGTTCTAATAAGCATCAACATATTTTCTCAGTGACGAAACATCTTCACTGCTGCACAGCTCCTGGCTTCACAGGTCACTGCCTGTTGCTGCGTTTCCCACGGGCGATCTCCTCCATCCGCCGGGGTTTTGAAAGGAGACGTCCAGGCTGGATTTGCACCACGCAATGTCATCTGTTTGTGAATTGAGGCGTCTGCCCGTCAGGAGTCCAGGCCTGTTCGTTGGACACCTCCCCAGTGACACTTCATTAACAGAGGTGAGACTTCCAACCCCAGAAACTATGCCCTTGCAAAACAGCTACCATAAAACTACCTCGAAAGTGATTTCACAGGTCTGAGGTCTGGGACCTGTCTTGGTGGCCGGCTGACAACACAGGCTCAAGCGGAGATGGCTGGAGCTCAGGAGCCCTGGGGGGTCGGTCGGCCAGGTCTGCGGCCCCAGATGGCGAAGTCATCGCTGGCACACGTCCACTTGGAATTAGGCCTGGCTGAGCCAAAGTTCTGGAGGGAGCTGTTCACCTGGTTTGGCCCTTCTGGCTGCAGAAGTCAGGTGGGGCCGTGAGGGCCAGGTAATCACTTTGGTGCTCCTCCCGGAGGGCATGGGGGTAATTCAGAGCTCTTTGGAGATGAGAAGAGGATTCAGCGGGGACTATGGAGCCCACAAGAGTCCTTGGACGGTGCAAACAGCCAACTTGCTCAACTGCTAACTGAAAGGTTAGAGGTTTGAGTCACCCAGAGGTGCCTCGGAAGACAGAACTGGCAATCTACTTCTGAATAATCAGCCACTGAAAACCCTATTGAGTACACTTCCACTCTGCCACCTGGGTGAGTCAAGACTGAGGCAGTGGCAACTGGTTTGTTGTTGTTTGTTTCTTTGTTCTGCGTTTTATGGAGCTCACAGCCTAGAAAGGGCACCCGTCTCTCTGACCTACCAAAGCAAGGACCTCAACAATAGTCAGAGTCTATGGGGCACAGTCTGTGTAGCAATCAGCTTTGACTGGATTCTGAGGGAAACTTCCTGTCCTCCTCTCTGAGGGTCAGGTGGGAGAGAAGCTGTGGCCAAGACAATTAAGAGGCTCGTCTCTGCTCTGGGTCACCTTCCCAGGTGCTGCTGGTTCTGGGATGGACTTGTGTCACCCGTTCTGGACCCAATCCTCCTGCAATCATTCTCAGTTCACTCTGAGGGCCAAGTTTTCATCAGAGGTGGTAAATAGGATGACCAATCATTCCAGTTTGCCTGGGACCGGCAGGTTTCCTGGAACCTGAGACTTTTTGTGCTAAAACCAGTAAAGTCTCAGGCAAACTAGGACGAGTTGACCACCCTAGTCTGGGAGGCAGGGAGTGCTTATGCAACTTCCTTTGGCAGAAAGTCTCTTTCAGTTAGGGCTCCAACTTGGAAATGTCTCAACTCAACTATGTTGCAGGAGCATGGATGCCAGAGCACTTCCTGTGTAACACCATTAAGTGTCCCCTGGCTGTTTCCAAGGCTTTGACGATGTTTTCCTACCCCTACTAGCTCCAGAATTAGGCTGCCCAGCATGTTACTGCCTATAGTCACTCTAACTCTTCAACAAAGGACTAGTGCCCTGGGGACCTGATTCCATAGGTGACTGGCCTTCCCAAGATGCCAATCCTCTCATCTGCTATAGGAAGAGATGGAGGCCAGAGAGGGGACAAGACTTGCCTAAGCCTTCTCAGTGAGTTAGACCCCAGGTCTCTGACCTTCCAGACCAGGTTTTTTTTTTTTATCTTTTTGCAATCTTCCTATTTTTTTTTTTCCACCCTACCCCACGCCGAAGCCTGGCCCCAGCAAACCACCCCACATTCTTGTTCCAAGAAGTTGAACTGACTTTCAGTTCAGCCGAGGTCGTCGAGAACTTGGCGGCCACTGATGTCACACCAGCCTTCGCGCCTCATCAGTGCAAATACCCCCCAACTGGCCTCACTGCCAAACTAGCAATCTTTCGAACCCCGTGCTGTGAGGAACAAAGGTCCAATTCAGCCTCCCGGGTGGGAAAGGGATCTCATTAAGGCCCTGGCAGCCGACATGGGGGCCGAGGTATTGTTTTTAATGGAAAAACACGAATTCACTGTGATGTGTTAGATTAAAGGCTTTATCCAGGGGGATTAATCGGATTGCTATTGGCCTTCAGCCGCGCAGCCTCTGACTTCACAGCCACGGAGAAGTCACTGAGCAGGGCGGCGAAATTGGTTCATTTCTCTTTCTGGTGTTTAATGAATGGCCCACACAGCTGGTGCACGGGCGTCCCTCCCCAGGGCGGCTGTGAATTACCTCTCACCTGCATCAGGATGACTCTGAACAGCCACCAGCTGGCCCCTCTGCACACTCATCCATCTCCCACACCCCGCCGGATTTATCACCCACAAACCCAGCTCTAGTCATGATCTGCTGGGCTGAGAGGACTTTAGGGGCTACCCACCGCCTCTGGAATAGTGTTCCTCCCTCCACATCCCTGAAGCTCAAGCTTCAGCAAACTTTAACTTTTTATTGCAGTGAAAGTACATGGCCAGAAAAGTGCCCATATCACAGGGGGGCATCTCAGATTTTCACAGACTGAGCCATGCTGCCTTTCAGCCAGAACAACACATAGAACCTGGCTGTGGCCCGAAATCCCCCCAAACACACCACCCTTCCAGTCCATGGTCCCCCATCCCAGGGTGACCCATTCCCAGATTCATAAAACTATGCGCTGTTTCCTGGGCTCACTTTTGTGTCTTTATACACGAAATCATACAACATGCTAAGTGCTTTTTGTAGCCAAACAAGCTTTAAAATGTCATCTCCCACTTTTACTTCAGCATGTCCCACCAGACCAGGCAATAGAACAAGCCCCAGACAGGTCCCAGAGATTCCCTCCCTCCTCCACCCTGAGGCGTTTTCAGTCCTTCAAACTTGATCATCAGATGAGGCTCCCTTGTCTAGGAAGCCCTGTGCATCCCTCTGTTAGGAACTGATTTCTGCCACCCCAAAAACCTATGTGTTGAATTCCAGGCCCTTGGACCTACAGATGTGACCATGTTTAGGGATAGAGTTGTCTTTGTTATGCTAATGGGGCCATATCAGTGTGTAGCGCACTGTCCTCCAGTCGGATCTGGCTCCTAGCGACCACTCCTTGGGTTTCCGAGGCAGAATCACTACTGAAGTAGATTACCCAACCTTCCAAGGAGTGGCTGGTGGATTTGAACTGCCAGACTTCTGGTTAGCAGTCAAATGCCTTAGGCACTAAGTCACCAGAGCTCCTATATCAGTGTGTGGTAAATCGTAAATGTAACCACTTCTGAGCTACAGAAGAACAGAATAGACACACACACACACACACACACACACATACACACACACACACATGATGGGGAGGGGCTACTGATGCCATATGAGAAAACTTACAAGCCAAGGAACCAAGAGACACCCAGGACTACCAACAAGGAAGCAAGAAACACAGCCGAGACCCTGATGTGGACTCTTAGCCTCTAGAATTTCAAGAAAACAAATTTCTGTTCTTTAAAACCCACCCCCTTTTGGTATTTGTGTTACAGCAGTGCGAGGACACTGAGACACCCAGAACCCCCATTGTGAGCCATCTGAAGGAATGGAAATATCTCTTACCCCAGCCCCTCAGGCCCCATTCAGATCCCCTGTTTGATAGGGAGCTGTTCTGGTCTGGGGCATGTCTTACTCCTCCTTGGACCCCAAGCACCTAGCCAAGGAGCTGCCACATGGGTGGCAACCACAGATGTCAGTGGAGTTTGTCTGTGAATGAGTGGGACTGGCCTCAATGACCGAGGCTCCCATTTCTTCCCATATTTTGGCTCATCCATGATGGCCCACCATCATGGTCATGGATTCTGGGTGATGATGAAGAGCTTCTTGGCAGAGAAAGGAGGGGCCATAGAGAAGGGTGACAGGAAGAGGAGAGGGTGGGTACAGTTTTTGAGTGTCTAAAAAAACAGTTCCTGTTGAGTGGACTCCAACTTCTAGTGCCCCTGCATGTGTCAAGATAAAACTGTGCTCCACAAGGGTTTGGTTTTTTAAATTGTGGCTTGAGTGGAAGTTTACAGAGCATGTTAGTTTTCCGTTCAACAATTTATACACATTTTGTTTCCTGACATTGGGTGCAGTTCCCTTAATGTAACAGCATTCTTCCCACTTCCTCCCTGGGTTTCCTGCTTCCAATCATCTTTCTTCCTTGTCCCTTCCTGCTTTCTGAGCTTTGTTTTGGAGCAAATACTGCCCTCTGGCCTAGTGTGCTTGACTGTTCAGAGGAGGGCATTCCTCATGGGCATTATTTTTCACTTCATCTATTATGATTTATCTTATCAATTGTCCTACTATTTTTTGGCTGAAAGGTGGTCTACAGGGGCAGGTTCACTTGAAGTTTGAAGAGCATTGAAGGCCCATAGTCCTGGAGGTTCCACAAATCTCTGTAAGACTGTAAGTCTGATCTTCTTTATAATTTTGAATTTTGTTCTACATTTTTCTTCTGCTCTGTCCAAGACCATCTGCTGTGATCCCAATCAGAGTGGTCAATAGTGATAGCCAGGGCTGGTCTCGGGCTGGTGGTAGCTGGAGTTTGCATGGTTCATGAGTCCTTTGGACTAATTGTTTCTTTAAGTCTTTGACTTTCTTCACTCTTCTTTGTTATGAATGGTAAGAGAGACCACTATTGCATCTAGATGGTCACGCTCAAGCTTTCAAGACCCCAGTCACTACTCACCAAAGTAGGATGTAGAACATTGTCTTAGTGGACCATGTTATGCCAAATGACCTAGATATCTTCCAAGACTGTGGTCCTAAGCCACCAAGCCCAGTGACTCATTCACTCAAGGTGTTTGGCTATGGCTGAAACCAAACCAAACCAAACCAAACACACTGCCATGAAGTCATTTTTATTACTTTGCCCCCGTCTGCTCTACTATACTGATGGATATATTTGCAGCACATACAAATACATATGTAGAAATATCCTCTGTGAAACCTATATATATCTGTGGGTGTAGTCCCACCCACCTTCCCACACTTGTTCAGCTTGCATGTCTACCTATGCAGCCACTCCCAGGTTATTATTTATTACTGTTATTGCAGGACTGTGCATGTCATAGTTTTTGCCTTTGTTTCCTTTAATTCTTGTGTGTCTCCCAGGGTCTTCCCTTGCCTTTATCATATTGTGTTGACTGCCCCCTTATTGTATATTGCCTTTCCTTTTACCCAAGTTAATACATGTCTAGTGTCTACTTAGTGTTCTCCACCCTTCCCCTCCCATCCCTGGTAACCAACAAAGACTGTTTGTTTTTGTGTGTAAACCTTGCCCTTTGAAGAATAGTAATCTCATACAATATCTGTCGGTTTGTAATTGATTTGTTTCAGCTTATTGTTCTCCAGGTTCATCTATGTTATGAGGTGTTGTGTGGATTCCTTATTATTCTTTAGCATTGGGTAGAAATTGCATTGCCATCACTCCTAGGCATTAGTGAGCCGGAATGGAAATGGACTGGTATTGGCCATTTTGAGTCAGACAATCATATGATCTACTACTATGCAGGGAATGACACATTGAAGAGAAATGGTATTATGTCCACACTCAAAAAGAACATTTCAAGATAAATCCTGAAATACAATACTGTTGGTGATAGGACAGTATCCATACACCCACAAGGAAGACCAGTTAATACTACTTTTATTCAAATTTACATATCAACCACTAAAGCCAAGGGAGTTCTGGTAGCATAGTGCCTAAGGCACTTGACTGCTAACCAGAAGGCTGGAGGTTCAAACGCACCAGCCACTCCTTGGAAGGAAGGTTGAGCAACCTACTTCCATAGTGATACCACCTTGGAAACCCAAGGAGGGGTCGCTATGAGTCGGGTCTGGCTTGAGGGCACATAACAACAACACAAAGCCAAAGATGAAAAAATAGAATAATCTGATTCATAGCAACCCTATAGGACAAAGCAGAACTGCCCCATAGGGTTTCTAAAGCTATAACTCTTTACTCTGGATTTCTAATTTTATAGAATTTTATAGGAG
>NW_006921958.1:2786284-2793801 GCF_000298275.1 Orycteropus afer afer
TTTTTTTTTTTTTTTTTAATGACCTGTTCAATTTCTTTTTTGTTATTGGTCTGTTCATAATTTTTACCTCTGTCTGTGTTAATTTTTATAGGTAATATGTTTCTGGAAATTTGTCCATTTCTTCTAGGCTTTCAAATTCATTGTAGTCCAGTTCTTCATAATATTCTATCATTATCCTTTTTATTTTCATTGGTTCTGCTGTAGCATTGCCCATTTCATTTATTATTTGTGGTATTTGCATCATCTCCGTCTTTTACTTTGTTAAATTTGCCAGTGGTTTGTTGATTTTATTAACACTTTCAAAGAACAAACACCTGGTTTGGCTGATTCTTCCTACTGATTTTCTGTTTCATTTCTTTCTGTTCTGATTATTATTTCTTTTCTTCTAGTGACTGTAGCTTTTTTTCTGATGCTTTTGTTCTAACCGTTGGAGATGTTGAGTTAACGTATGGATTTTGGTTCTTTCTTCCTTTTGGATGTGTGCATTTATTGCTTCAAATCACCCTCTGAGCACTGCTTTTGCTGCATCCCAAACGTGTTAGTGTGCTGTGTTATCATCCTTATTTAATTCAAGGATATTTTTTTTATTATTATTATTCTATTACCTAGTAGCTTTTGAGCAGGGTGTTATTGAGTTTCCATATATTTGATTTTTTTTTCCCTTGCTCTTCCTGTTACTGATTTCTAATTTTATAGCATTATGATCTGAGATGATGCTTTGTAGTATTTTGATATCTTTAAATTTACTGAAGATTCTTGTGTGGCCTAACATGTGGTCTATTCTAGAGAATGACCCATGTGTGCTGGTGAAGAATGCATATTTTGCTTTTGTTGGGTGGAGTATTCTGTATAAGTCTATGAGATCAAGTCTGTTGATTGTATTGTTTAGATCTTCTGTATCTTTGCTGAATTTCTTTCTAGTTATGTCCTTCATCAAAAGTGTTGTGCTGAAGACTCATTATACTGGAGCTGTCTATTTCTCCTTTCAGTTCAGTTATTATTTGATTTATATACTTTAGGATTTTTCATTGGTTGCCTAAATATTTGTTATGGTGATGTGCTCTTGTTGCATTGACCCCCTCATCATCATATAATGCCCTTCCTTGTTTCTTACACTGGTTTTTGCCTTAAATTCCATTTTACTAAAAACTAATATTACCCTTTTTGCTCTTTTTTGGTTGCTGTTTTTTGGATATCTTTTGATTTTTAACTTATTTTTATCTTTATGTCTAGGGTGTGTTTCCTTTAGGCAACATACTGATGAGTCATGTTTTCTTATCCATTCTGTTACTGTCTGTCTCTTGAGTGGTGTATTTAATCCATTTACATTCAATGTAATTTTCAGTAGGTATAAATTTATTACTGTCATTTGTGTGTGCATGTGTTTATGTTTTGGTGCTCATGATTTTTTTGTTCCATAAATTTTTATGTGCTGGGCTCATTTTGATTATGAATTATCTTTTAATTTCCTTCAGTGCTGTTGTTTTTGTGTTTCCTGATTCTATATGATTCCCTTCCTTCTTATTTTGGTTAAACTGTTTATTAATTTTCTTTGTGGTTACACTGTAATTTATTTCTGTCTTCCTAAGTTTAAAACAGTCTGTTCTTATCTTGATATTGTCTTGATTTCCTCTCCATTTGGAAGTTATGTACCTACACGTTTATTTCTTCTTTTTACTTTGTAGTTGTTGACATTTATAGATTGATATCTCTGGTTCCATATTTTCAGTCTTGTAGCTTTATTTTTGAAAATTCTTTATCTGGGTTGGTTTCTAGGTGATGTTGTCATATGTCTTAATCTCAGGTTGTTGTCTGTGGTTGTCAGTCCTCTGCCCAAGGACTCTCTTCAGCACTTCTTGTAAGGTTGGTCAAGTTTTTCCAAATTCTTTTAATTTCTAAATATCTGGGAATGTCCTAATTTCGCTATTGCATCTGAAGGACTATTTTACTGCATATAAAATTCTTAGTTGACAATTTTTTTTTTTTTTTTTTTTTTTGCTTTCAGTGTTTTATTTATGTCATTTCATTGACTTCTTGCCTTCATGTATTTTGTCAAGAAATCAGAGCTTAGTCTTATTGGTTTCCTTTCTTCATTTTACCCAAGCTGCTGTCAGCATTCTTTCTTTGTTTTTCGTTTTGGAAAGTTTGATTAGGATATGTCTTAGTGATTTTCTTTTGAAAATAAATCAAGCTTTTGACTGGATATCTTCTTGTCTTTCATGATATTAGAGAAGTTTACTTCCAGTAAATCTTTGACAATTTTTTATCTTTTTTTTTAAGGGGGGGGGAGGTTTCTTCCTGTTCTGTAAGTCTGAGCATGAGTAAGTTATTACTCTTGATGGTGTCCCGTATAATTCTTAGGCTTTCTTCATTTTTCTTCATTCATTTTTCTGATTGTTCCTTTAGTATATTGGTAGCAATGGATTTGTCTTCTATGTCACTCATTCTGTCTTCCATTGATTCAGTTCTACTCTTTTGTCCTTCCAAAGTGTTATCCACTAACTAAATGTTAGTGCTAATCTTCTGATTTTCTAGTTGCTGGTTTGGTATGTTTTTTTTTAAACTGTCTATTTATTTTGTCTACTGAGGGGCAAAGTGGGGATGGCAAAGCAGGCCACGTAGACCACTGGGCAGTGGGTGGGATGGTAGAGAGAGCATCACCAGCCACAGGCTGAGTGGGGGTAGGGGTCGACACAATTGGTCACTGGGAGTGTGTGGGATGGAAGGGAGGAAGCACATTTCTCTGGTAGCTGATCATAGGTGTGGGCACCAGTGCTAAACCTGGTGAATGCAGTCAGTTATCTTGTTGCTGTTCCAAGTCAACACAAGGCAGAGGGTGCCCACAGCCCAGTGTCTCCAGCTCCCACCCCACAAGCCCTTCCCTCCACATGGATCCCTAATGCAAATGTCCAGGGAACACTATTGGTGAGTGTCTCTATCCCTATTTACTGGCTTCCTCCCTTCTCTGTGGTCACCTAAGTCTCTGGAGTTCTTGACCACTTCCTTGCACTTTGCTTCCTTATATCTATCTCATGTTCTGTTCACCTTGCTTCACTCCACATTTGTCTACACTATGTGTCTGTCTTACTGGGGATTCCATTAAGTTATCTTCCTATGTTCCTCACCCAAGAATGCTGTCTGCAATGTCACAGAAAGGTCACACTGTGATAGACCAGTTGGCCAGGTTCCTCCATATCTCTCCTTGCTCACTGCTTTCTTCAGTTTCTTCTTCCAATGGGTGTTTGATCTAATTCTTCATCTTTTCACTTGATGGTCAGGGATCCATTCTCATCTGTATCTGTTTAACCTGATTTCTCAGATCTTTTTGTAGAGGTATGGCATAGAGTGTCTAATTGGTCACTATCTTAGCTCCCTCTCCCACAGGGTTTTCAAAGACTGGTTTTGGGGAAGTAGATTGCCAGGCCTTTCTTCTGAGGAAACTCTGGATGAACTTGAGCCTCCAACCTTTCAGTTATCAGCCAGGCATGCTTACAGTTTGCAGCACCCAGGAACTCCAATGTGCCAAATCTTTGTGGGAATGTCACCATGGTTCTCTGGCTCAACAACCTCTTTTAGAGAGTTTAGGTTCCCAACACACTATGCCCTTTCTTGCAGGTGACTGAACATGTCTGAGTCCTGATTCTTCCTCTGTAAGTTAGGATCATGGGCCCCATCTTTAGGGTTGAATGTGGATATGTGATAACAAGGCCAAATGCTGGCCCAGGGTTTAGTCCCCTAAGTGCCTACTAAGTCACAGCTATGATTATTGGCTTTATGTCTTGCCTGTCTCACTTTAAAGGAGAAAGGAAAGTGAGAATAGCTCTTTCAGCCTTGAAAAAGGCTCAGGAAAAGGCTCTCAATAGCCTCTCTAGTTTCCTTGAAGGAACCTCAGAACTTGTTTGCTAACTTCGTAGACCCTGCTGGCTGTGGCTCAGCTGAAATACCTCCTGAAGCTCCAGCAGGAAGGCATAGGAAACCCATTTTCTTTGAATACTGTACAATATGAGGGTGCCTGGGAAGGACAGAGCCAAGGCAGCTCTGGACCTCCCAGTCAGCACTGGTTGCATGGGCAGAGGTTTGACTTCCTCTGAGGAAAGGATATGCTAGGACAGCCCAGGGACTGCTGAGAGTGCTCAGACTCCACATGGCACAGGCTCAGCTCAGGCTTCCACTCAGATACTAAATGAGCCAGTTCAGAGGGGCTTGGCAGATGGTTTCTAAGGAAATTTCTCTCCAACACACATTCCCTGAGTGAGAGTGATGACTGAGAGAACCCCAGAGTCCCATCTTCCTCCATGTGCTTGACTCTGCACACAAGCAGTGAAACTGCTCCTGGGAGAAGCTTTCAGCTGTTCCCAGAAAGACCCCTGACACTTCTAGTCATTGGGGAGAGGGTGGCAGTGGATGGCATTGAAATGGCAGTTGCTCACTTGACAAGAATCAACATAAACTAGTTCCTTATGACATACCAAAGAAATTTTCTAAAAACACTAACCTGTGCCAAACTAAGAGCTCTGGTGGTGCAGTGCCTAAGGTATTTGACTGCTAGCCAGAAGATTGGCAGTTCAAATCCACCAGCCACTCTGCAGAAGGAAGATGGGGGCAATCTACTTCCATAAAGATTTACTGCCTCAGAAACCTGATGGGGGTCACTATGAGTCAGAATCAACTTGATAGCAGTGAGTTTGGTTTTAGTTTTGTACCAAACTAATCCTATTGTTATTGTGTTGATTCCAACTCATAGTGAACCTGTGTTGTTGTCATTGTTAGGTGTCGTCAAGCTGGCTCCAACTCATAGAAACCCTATCTACAACTGTTCTGGTTCCCTAGTGCCACTCTGACAAGAATATATCACAAATGGGATGGCCTTAACAAAGAGGAGTTTATTCTCTTGCAGTTTTAAGAGGCTTTAAGTCCAAGTTCAAAGTGCCAGGCTCTAGGGGCTGGGTGAAAACCCCTCAACCTTGGGTTTCAGTTCTGCCTCCAGCTCCCAGCCCACTAAAGCTAGAGGCTTTTCTTCACTCAGGCAGTTGCTGGCTGCTGAGGCTGAGAAGCCCCAAGTTTGACAAGTAAAAAGACACAGTCCCGATGTTACCAAACCACATGGCAGGCCATTAACTTAAGTCCATTGTAAGTCCTGAGGTCAGCAGAGCATAGCAGGCTGCTGAGCAATGACACAGCTACATGCAGGGTCCAAGCGTGCCATATGCTAGAGACCCTTCCCAAAGCTGCTTCTTATATATGGGAAGCAGACCACATCCCAAAGCAGCTACTCAGCTGTTTGTAGTAGATCCCACCATGGAGTTGATTGCCAGTCTCATCATGGGGAATAACTACCACCAGCTGCTCAGCCACTCAACTAGCCCCAGCCAAGTTGACACACAAACATAATCACCACAACAACATAACAAAACACTGCCCAGTCCTGCTCCCACCTCACAAACCTAGCTATACCTGAGCAGCCATTGTGTCAATCCATCTTGTTGAAGGCCTTCCCCTTCTCACTGGCCCACCACTTTACCAAGCATAATATCCTTCTCCAGGGCGTGGTCCCTTCTGACAACATGACCAAAGTAGGTGAGATGAAGTGTGGCCATTCTTGCTTCTATAGAGCATTCCAGCTGCACTTTGTCCAGGGCAGATTTGTTCATTCTTCTGGCAGTCCATGGTACTTTCAGTGTTCTTCACCAACACCACAACTCAAAAGCATGAACTCTTCTTCAGTCTTCCTTATTCATTCTCCAGTTTTCACATGAATATGTGGCTATTGAAAATATCATGGCTTGGGTTAGGTACACCTTAGTTTTCAAGGAGATATCTTTACTCTTCAGCATTTTATTTATTTATTTTAGGGTGCAAATTTACAGAGCAAATTTGTTTCACATTCAACAGTTTGTGTACATTTGATTTCACTCCCTGATTACCATCCCCAACCATAACAAGCTCTCCTTCCCTCCCCTCTCTGTGATTACACCCTCCCTGTGCCCTTCTTAACTATGCACTCCTGCCTGTCCAGCTTTCCCTCTATGTGAATGCTGGCTCTCTGGAATCTCATGGCTGATTGCTCTAAGGGGTGCATCTCCCTATAATAGATGAGTGCATTGTCCTGGGGTAAGTGTTCTGCATGTAACTCTTTCTGCTGTTGGGCTGAGAGCCAATCCATGGGAGTGAGTCCAGTTTTAGACCTGAAGGGTATTCCAGGGCCATAGTCTTGGGGTTCCACTGGACTCTATCCAACCAGTAATTCTGGTCATTTTTGTGTTTTTGAATTTTGTTCCACATTTTTTCTCCTACTCTACACAGCATCTCCAGGTTTGATCCCTTTCTGAGTGGTTGGGTTTGGTAGCCATCTAGTTCTTCTGGTCTCAGGATCATGAAGGCTGAGGTTCTCATGGTCCATCTTATCCATGGACTAATTGTTTCCAGATGCCTTTGATTTTCTTCACTCTTCTTTGAGATGAGAGGAAATGAATAGTTCCATCTTAGATGGCTACTCGAAAGCTTTTAAGACCCCAATCACTATTGACCAAAGTAGATTGTGGAATAAGATTTTTATGTACTATGTTGTGCCAATTGAGTATGATATCCCCTGAGACTATGGTCCTGAGTTGGCAGGCCTGGTGATTCTCTCTTTCAAGGTGTTTTGTTGTCTCAGAGATGTTACTCCAATTCTGTCTTCTGTCGCTTCTGTAGTGTCTGTGGCTAATTTTGTAGCACAAGTGCATATGTAAAATTATCTTCAGTCAAATATATCCTTAGTCTAGGGTATATTCCTGTTCACCAGCCCCTACCTGATCTTCTCATTTGTCTATGCATTTATCTATAGCCTGGTGTTTGGTGTTAGTGGTAATGCAGTATTGTGCATATACTAGTATTTGCCTCTGTTGTCTATATCTTATGTGTCCTTTCTTTCCCCAATCTTCTGCACTTTAAAGGGGTATTTTGGAATAGATTTTACCAGTACAATACAACATCTGATTTCTTGACTGCTGCTTCCATTGGTGCTGACTGAAGATCCAAATGATATGAAATCTTTGACAATTTCAATCTTTTCTCTACTTATCATGATGCTGCTTGTTGGTGTAGTTGTGAAGATTTTCTTTTCTTTTTTTTTTTATGTTGAGGTGTAATCCATACTGCAGACTGCAGTCTTTAATGTTCATCAGTAAGTGCTTCAAGTCATCTTCACTTTCAGCAAACAAAGTTGTGTCATCTGTGTATCACAGGTTGTTAATAAATCTTCCTCCAGTCCTGATGCCAAGATCTTCCTCATACAGTCCCATGTCTCAGATTATTTGCTCAACATACAGATTGAATAATTTTGGTGAAATGATACAACCCTGACACACTCCTTTCCTGATTTTAAACCATCAGTATCACCTTGTTCTGTTTGAATTACAGCCTCCTGGTCTATGTTCAGATTCCTCATGAGCACAATTAAGTGTTCTGGGATTCCCATTCTTCTCTATGTTATCCATAATTTGTTATGGTTCACACAGTCTAATGCTTTTCCATAG
>NW_006921958.1:2795071-2833879 GCF_000298275.1 Orycteropus afer afer
GTTTGAACTGCCAGCCTTATGGTTGACAGTCAAATGCCTTAGGCACTAGGGATATTGAATGTTTCTCCTACCTAATATTGTAAAACAAACTTGAATGTATGATGGGCATGAATATTGAGTATTACAGATTACAGAGACCGTGTAACTTCACCTTCAGCTAGTACTTGATTAGATATGCTAAAAGGGGAACTAGAGTTTGCCCAAAAGAAATACAGTCTGTTGGTTTGAATGCAGTAGCCCTCTGCATAGAATATTGGGGGCTTAGGTTGAAAACTAATAGAGTTGAGCCCTATCCAGAAACAAATTTGGAGTCAGGAAATCAGCATTTGAAATGACATGCAGACCCAGCCAGAACTGCTGAGATAACAGGAAATTTGCATTTGAGGAAGGACCTGCAGGGGGAAAAAAAAGAGACTATTTTCCTTTTTTTGTGTTTCAAGCTAGCAGTTTGTTATTGGTTGCACTGAGGCAGGAAAACTCAGTGTCCGTTAGAAGAATCCCCTTCCAGGATGGGTAGTTAAGAGGAGCTGGTGAGTAGATAGCCTGGTGTTCTTGCTTGGGATGACCACCTAGATTCACTTGATGAGTGGAAGTGGGTGAAGTACAATAGTGAAGACTTGGGTTGAGTTTGGACATTTTCTATTGGCACCTGTTGACCTAGCCATGGAGGCTAAGGATGAGCAAGAGTAAAGGGACTGACTGGTCAGAAGGGCCAGAAGATGTGTGGCCGCCTGAGTCTATGGGTGGTGCCTATTGACCTGTCTCATGGGGTCTAGGGATATGAGAGAGAAGGAGGCATTGGTCTGAAGTGTAGGGAAGTGTGTGGACTCTTGAGCTTATAGCTGGTACTTGAGTAACTTCACCCTGAGGACTCTTTGCCCTACTGAATTAACAATTAGTGGATTATTAATAACTGCTTTGGACTACTAAAAATGATTGAGAGGAAACTCAAAGTCATTAAAAAAAAAAAAAAAAAAAACAAGGTGTTGGTCTGATAGAGCCTAGTGGAACCCCTGAGACTCTGGCCCCTAGCTGCCCTTCAGGTCTGGAATTGAAACCACTCCTGTGGCTTCCAGCCAAACAAAAGATAGGCATATGAGCTGAACATTTACATTAGATAGATATGCTCAGAGAGAACAGTCATGGGAGAACAGAAGGGCAGTGTATGGGAGATAGCTTGGGAGGTGGGGCAGGAGTGCATAGGAGGGAAGGACACAGGAAAGAGGTAACTATGGGGAGGAAGTGGGAGGAGAGCTGTTGCATTGTGGGAAATTGTAGTCAATGTCATGAGACAAAATGTATATGAACTACTGTATAGAAAATGAGAGAGCTCTGGTGATGTAGTGCCTAAGGCATTTGACTGCTAACCAAAAGGTTGGCAGTTAAAACCCACCAGCCACTCCTCAGAAGGAAGGCTGGGCAATCTACTTCTGTAGTGACACCACCTCAGAAACCCAAGGAGGGATTGCTATGAATTGGACCCAACTCGACAGCAGTGAGTTTGGTTTTTTGGTTTCTTTATGGAAAATGGATTTGCTCTGTAAACTTTTCCCAAATCACAATAAATTTAAAAAAAAAAAAATGATTGGGAGGGAGAAGTTATTCTTCAAGTGTGAGGAACCATGGCTAGAAAGGCCAAGGGATGACCTGCAGTGCAATGAATCACTTTTATATGGCTTGTCTAGTCATGGTCTTGTAACTCTCACCAAAAGATTGGTTGGGACTATGCAAAGAAGCTGCTTATGGCCCACCAACGAGATTGGACAACTTGCTAATAATGTAAATAAAATGCATGAAACTCTTGTGGGATGGGACCATGCAAATAAGATGTATGGAATCCTAATGAGGGGATCAGTTAGCTTTGCCATCTGCTAGGCTTAAAAAAAGGGAGCTCTGGGAACATAGTGCCTAAGGCACTTGACTGCTAACCAAAAGGCTGGCAGTTCATACACACCAGTCACTCCTCAGAAGGAAGGTTGGGCAATCTACTTCCGTAGTGATACTGTTTCAGAAACCCAAAGAGGGGTCACTCTAAGTCAGGTCCAACTTGATGGCACATAACAACAGGCTTGAAAGAGAGCCAATCTCAGAGCTAAAAGGGGCCTAACTACCACCAAGAAGAGATTGGAACAGAGTGTGCCCTTTGGATGTGGGGTCCCTACACTGAAAACCTCCTAGACCCAAGAGACAGAGAGACAGGGAGAGAGCTGTAACACCAGAGACGGCACAAGACAGCAAAAAGCAGCAGCAGAGAAATGATGGCGGCAGACCCAAGAGACTGGTTCCTGTGATACAGCCCAGGAGCCAACCCATGAAGCCAGAGGGCTGAGCACCTTTGAGCAGGAGGCTGCCTGGTGGAGGGAGGTGCCTTCAGGCACTTATTGGTGGAGCTCAAAATCTTTGTAACACTGGCCTGAGCAGGGCAGAGCTCAGACCAAGAGGCCAAGGGGCCAAAGGCCAGGGAGAGGCCTGCCGACAGGCACGGCCTAGAAGCTGTCCTGACCAAAGGACTGTATCTGAGTTGTTCCTAAGATGCTCAAATCACTCCAACTGATTGTTACAACTGATCGTGTCATAACCTGTTACTTTCTTAATAAACCGCATAATCTTAAGTATTGTCTGTGAGTTCTGTGTGGCCATTACAACAAATTAGAGAAGTAGACAGTGCCCTGGGAGGGATGGGTGGTGTCAGAATGGGTAAAAGGATTGATGAGACAAGGCATGTCTGACTTCACCTGGTAGGAACCACCCTGAGTGGGTTATCTTCACTCTGTCTCCTTTGCTCCGTGAAGTTAGAGGTCAGATTCCCCCCTGCTGCCCTTTTCCACAGAGGGAAAATGTTATGCTTCCAGGCGGGGGAAAGCCTTCCCAGACAAGAAGTAAAACCCAGAAGACATCAAGGAAGAAGTAATAACTAGCATAACTACGTAGAATGGCAAGACCTCTGTGCCCTGAAAGGCACACACACACACACACACACACACACACACACACTACAACTAAAAGACAAATGATAGGCTGGAGAAAATATTTGTGACATTCCTGATAGACAAAGCGATAATACCCTCAATCAAAAAGAGATTCCGACAAATTAATTAGGACTCACTCTCCACGGGGAAATGCACAAAGAGTCTAAATAGGCAGCTTCCAGAAGAGGAGTAAAAATAGCAGTGAACACAGTAAGAGCCCCTCAGCTGCGGATGCTTAAGTGACACTAGGGAGCCATGGGTTGTGTCCTTGTTGCCTGGGACATTGGCCCAAACATTGGTGCCTGACAACATCTCATGTTTACAGGGTGGTCAAGTGGGTGCCCCAGGCAGTGATGTTTTGCGGAGAGATCTTTGCCAGAACATTCTGGAACATAAAATGCACCTGCTCCGTGACACAGCGACTCCTCTTCCAGGGAGCTGACAGTATTCCAAAGACATCTGTTTGTTCATTTTAATTTATTTGGGTGAAAGTTTACTACAGAGCCAGTTCATTTTCCATAGAACAGTTCACCTCTTATTTCATGACATTGATTGCAATCTCCATAATGTAGTAGCTCTCGTCCCACTTCCTCCCTGGAGTTACCTTTTTCTTTGTCCTTTCCTATGCATTCCTGCCCTCTGAGCTATCTCCCTGCACAAATGCTGCCCTTCTGATCCCGCATGGCTGAATGTTCTAAGGAGCGCACCTTCCTGGTGTAAGTGTTCACCCTGTAGGCCTGTCTATTGTTTGGCTGAAGGTTCCGCCATGGGAGTGAGTTCAATTACAGACCCAAAGAGTGAGTAGGGACCATGGTCTCAGGGGTCTTACAAGTCTCTATCGGACAAGTAAGTCTGGTATTTTTATGATTTTGAATTTTGTTCCACATTTTTCTCCTATTCTATCCAAGATCTCCTACATTGATCTCTTTTTGAGTGCTTGACAGTGGTAAGGCTGTGACCTTTTAGAAGCCTGTTTTCTGAACTACCTCTGAGTAGGTTTGACACACCAACCTTTTGGTCACTAGTTCAGCATTTAACAGTTCACACCACCCAGGGACTCCAAGAAGCCTCATCAAAGATGGAATTCATGGCTTCTGGTTTACAAAACCAGTGTACTAACCATTAAGCCATAATCTCTGATCTTAGAGTCCATAAAAAAGGCATGAGCTGCCCCAGCATGGATAGGATGGAAAGGAGGTGAGGAGGCTTTGCCCATGCCCTCTCCTTCTCCCTGGAGGGCCTCTCCTGCCCTTGGCCCAGGCCCCTCCCACCTGCAACTAAAGTCTCCTTCCTGAGCTCCTGCGGACCCTAGCTGACCCCCACTTCAACCTGAGTGGGAGTGCAAGGCCAGGACCCTGGAGGGAACAGGGCCTCCTGGGGGAACAGCATATGTGTGTTTGTGCCTCGGTGCTCCATAGGCTTTCAGGGGTTCTGGCGGTTCAAACCCACCAGCCACTCCTCGGAAGGAAGGCTGGGCAATCTACTTCCGTAGTGATACTTCCTCGGAAAGCCAAGGAGGGGTCGCTATCAGTCGAGTCCGACTCGATGGCACATAACAACAACAACAGCAACAGCAACAGGTGAGAGTAGCTCTGGTAGCATAGTGCTTAAGGCACTTGACTGCTAACCAGAAAACTGGTGGTTCAAACTCACCAGCCACTCCTTGGAAGGAAGGTTGGCAATCTACTTCCATAGCGATACTGCCTCAGAAACCCAAGGAGGGGTCACTATGAGTCGGGTCCAACTCAACGGCAAATAACAACAACAGGTGAGAGTAGGGAGGAGAAGCCTGGGTGGGTTTGGGGGACAGGATCTTGAGTGAGCCCCCTTCCTCATCATCACCATCTCTGGGGTTAGGGCCTGCTGTCCCACCAACCCTCCTTCTCCCTCTGCCTGCAGGCTCTTGGGAAAGACCCCTGCCCTTCCTTCATGCCTGGTGGTCACTGTATCCTCCCACAACAGGCATGGCTCTGAGAGGGAGCAGGAAGTCCGGACACCTCTTCCCCTGCAGGTCTTCTACAGAGGCTATGCCTAGCTCCTGGCCAGGAAGAGAGGGCTACCTTGTGTCTTCCTGCCCCTCTCCAAGCCCACGGCCTCAGGAGGAAGCTCCCCTTTTGTCTTCCTGTTGAAGCTCACTATGCCCCAAAGGGGAGAGATCAAGACTTCAGGAGGTTGGGTGGGTACCTGCCCTCCCGGAACCTGAGGGGGAAAGGTGCACCTGCCTGGCAGCCAGAGCTTGTGCCTGGTGATGTCTTTGGCAAGGCCACCCCAGCTATCTGGTAGCCCCAATGCCAGGCACCAGGCCTGGTAACAAAAGGAAGAATGTGCTGAGAGGAGAGGAGGGCACATTCTGAGTCACCAGTGCAGCAGGAGAGAAAATGGGCAAAGCCTCTCTGCCACAAGATGCCACCAGAGGTGATCCGGGCATGGGCAGGTGAGACCCAGCCAGAGGGCAGGTGGTGGGGCCAGACAGAGAGACAGCACAGACAGGCAGGAGCAGAGTCTGGCACAGGTACAGCAGGGAGGTGGTGATGGGTGGATGGGTGGGTGTGTCTCCCCGGTAACAAATCAGCGCACACTTAGAGCACACACGTTTATCCTCCTAATGCTTCTGGAGACCAGAAGTCTGACGTGGGTTGGATGGGGCTGAAATCAAGGCTTCAGTAGAGCTCTTCTGAGGCTCCAGACATTCTCTTCCTCATCTTTTGCGGCTCACGGAGGCTGCGGCATTCCTTGGCTCATGACCCTGCACCCCTCTGACCTCCACCCACGTCCCGTCTCCTTCCCTCTGGTCCTCCTGCCTCCCTCCTCTATGTACCTTTGTGATGATATTTAGGGCCCACCTTGGCCAATCTAGGATAAGGTCCCCAGCTCAAGATCCTGAACTCAATCACATCTCAAAGTCCTTTTCATCATGGGAGGAGACAGGTTCTGGTGATGGGCATGTGGGTGTCTCCAGGACTGTACTCACCAACACAAAGGTCCTTGAAGACGGGCAGTCACGGAGGGAGCTGATGAGGTCCTGGGGCTCATTGGAGATGGCTCTGAAGCTCTGAGGGCCATCGGTGGGTTGAGCCCCCTGGAGCCACAGGCCCTGCTGGTTGGCAGGGTGCGGGCTGGGGGTTGCCTGAGCTCCCATGGCCCTGGCAGTGAGTGGCTGTGTATAAGACCCAGCCAGTGGCGAACGGGCAGAGTCTGGGCTGGGCTGAGTCTCTGCCTGCCCCGTGCCACGTTGCTGCTGGAAACACGTGCTTTACATTAAGGCTGCAGGAGTGTTTTCCAGCCCGGCCTGGCCCCGCAGACACGGGCTGCAAGTTGTCCTGGAGTGGTTATGGCAGGCGGATTCCACTCCTGTGAGCTCTGCCGTGGAGAATGAAGCCTGAAGGGGGGCGGGGGCCAAGCATGAAATCGGTGTCCCCAGCATGGCAGGTAAGGCCCACATTCCACAGAAGGGTCCCTGCCAACACTCCTGGCTGGGAAGTCACACCTAGGTCACCGGTGAGATGAGACAGTGTGGGCTTCTCAAACTCAGATGGCAGCAGGCTCCAGGCTTGCCCTGGGTCCTGGGCCTCTGTCCCCTTCTCAATCGTTCTTGCTCCTTTGCCTTAGGATGGGGCCCTGGCTGGTACAAATGGTTAACATGCTCAGCTGCTAAAGTCGGCAGTTTGAGTCCACCCCAAGGCACCTCAGAAGAAAGGCCTGGCAATCTACTTCTGAACAATCATCTAACAAAAACCCACGGAGCACAGTTCTACTCTGATACATGGGGTCACCATGCATCAGAGTCAACTTGAGGACAATTGGTTTGATATTTTTAGGGTTTTTGCCTTAGGAAGTCTCTAGCCTTCAGCTTCTTCCACCAGGGCTCTGGCCAATGGTTGAACGTGTCCTGATTCCGCCTACAGGCATTTAGGCTACACTGAGGACCCGAGGAAGCCTCTGCTCTTTCCATCTTAGGAGAATTCATTAAGGTCCTCATCAACAGCCCATCATGCTGACTATGGAGCCTGGGCTCCAGCCTTGTAGGAGAGGCTTCTGCTTCCCCCACCCCATCCAGCTTGATTTTCAAACCCTTTTCTCCATCCTGTGTCCTGCCCTGGGCTCGTGGCCACCCTCATCTCCCACTGACCCATCCCACAAGCTTCCACACTGTTCTCCACCCTCCATGTCACCCTCCAGCCTTCCTGCTCAGAGCACTGTTTTTCAGCAGTGGCTCTTGCTGCTTAGACAAGCCCTGAATGGCCTCCACCATCTCAACCCCCGTTCACTTCGTCCACTTCATCCACTTTGTTGCCTACCAGACGCAGTCCTGCCCACACTTCTTTCCTCCACCATTCAGCCTCTCACTCATCTTCATGGACTCCTCCTCCTTGGGTTCCTATGCAAGGAACTGAGGACACAAACCCTGGTCCCTGTGGAGAGACTTGAGACCATTGTGACTGTTTTAGTTACCTAGTACTGCTGTAAGAGAAGTATCATATGTAGGTAACTTTAACAAACCGAAGTTTATTTGCTCACAGTTTAGGAGGCTGGAAGTCTGACTTCAGAGTGCTGGCTCTCAGGGAAGGCTTCTCGCTCTGTGACTCTTATTCTTGTCTCTCTTCAGCTTCTGTTGCTCAGTTCTTGGGTGATCTTCAAGTGACGTGACCTCGGTCTTCCCCCACCTGTGCGTCCTGGCTTCTGGGCCTAACTTGCTTATTTCATATCCACAAAGCAATCGCCTTAAAACATGCTACACAGATGTGGCCTCATTACATAACAAAGACCTTATTCTCAGATGGGATTACGTCCATAGGTGTAAGGTTTTATTCCAACACATATATCGGGAAGGCACAATCTAATTCATAACATTGACATCCCAAACCACCTGCTCACTGTCCCTAAGTCAAGCTCTGAGGACTTTGTCCCAGGGACTTGCTCTGTGCTGTTTCCTCCTCCCAAATGACTTTGTTTTAGCCCCACTTCTGAGTCCTACCTGCCTTTTGCCACTGGATGCACTTCTCTGGGCCTCTTCTGGAAGTGGGTCATTCCCACTTCCCACAGTAGTCGGTCCCTCCTAGGTCTGAGTCTGTAACCGAGATGTGGTAGTGAAAATTGTCTTGTAGGACTAGACATGGGAGCTTCTCTATCCATCCCTGCCTGGAGCCCAACTCAGCTGACCAGTGTTGGTTCCCATGCACAAGGTCACATTGGGAACCTGTGAGTTTCAGAGTGAGCCCTGGTGCCTAGAACTGTGTCTCGTTTCTGAAAGGGGACTCTACAGTTCTTGAGCGAAAGAAAAACCAGTGAATGCCATCAAGAGTGTGTGCCATTCCATCTGATCTGCAACCTATACAACTTTGAGACCAGAAGAACTAGATGGTGCCCGGTTACCACTGTCAGCCACTTGGAAGGGATGTAGGAGATCCTGGATAGAGAGCGAGAACAATGTGGAACAAAACTCAAAATCATTTGGAGGCAAAAAAAAAAAGAAGGTGAGGACCAGGTTTGCTGGTCCAATAGAGCCCGGTGGAACCACTGAGACTATGGCCCCTAGCTTCCCTTCAGGTCTGGAATTGAACCCACACCTGTGATTGCCAGCCAAACAATGTACAGGCATGTGAGTTAAACATTTACCTCAAGTAGACACACGCCCTGGAGAGAACAATCATGGGAGAAGGAAGGGCTGCTTATGCACAGGGAGACAGCTCAGGGCACAGGAGAGTATGGAGGGATGGTCACTGGGAAGAGGTAACTATGGGGAGGAAGTGGGAGGGGAGCTGTTGCATTGTGGTAAACTGTGGTCAATGACATGAGACAAAGCATATGTGAGCTGCTGTATGGAAAATGAATTTGCTCTGTAAATCTTCACCCAAATCACAATAAATTTAAAAAAAAAAAAAAAAAAAGAGTGGGTGCCATAGCCCTGAATCCCAGCTGAGGCAACAGGCAGGACCCAGGTTGTGGGTGCTTATAGGAGGGAAGCTGATAAGGACCCCACCAAGAAAGGGATATTTGGGCTGGGTTATGAAGGATGTGTAGGAGTCTGTGAGAAGCAGAAATGGAGAAATTAGTGCCCAGATTAATATTTATCTCCTAGTAGACCAGGAGTCGGCAAACCCTTTCTGTTCATGGGGATGGTTGCATGTGGGCCTATCCGTGAGTAGGAGCAGGGAGGGGCTTGGGGATAGGGAGCTTGAAATGATTGGCATGTGGGAGAGGGACCCTGGTTGTGGAGCCACCACCCACTTACCAGGGCCAGCCCCTGGCCCTCTCTGGCCTCTGCTCTCAGAGGTGATGTGCAGGGGTTGCTGAGTGAGATCACAGCTATTGTGGCCCCAGCCCCTCTGGCCAGATCTATGACCCGTGGGCCTGGGAGGGGAATGACTCTCACATTTGTTTCTGAATTAGCCGTGTTTTCCACCGGCTGGCTGAGTCTGGAGCGATCCGGCAGAATGACGCTCCAAGCTTCGTACCATTTCAGCTCTAATGAGCTGGAATTCTGGTGGTTACTTTTAATCCCACTGTGTTTACCCCAATCAGCAATCGAAAGTTGCCGGGGATGGTTGTCATGTTTCTTTTGATTAGTTTCCTGGCAGCCCAGACTGTTTTCCAGGAAAGAACACCCTTCCCCCGTCCCCGCTCTGGCGAGCAGCATCCCTAGAGGCCCCAGGACCCCAGAGAGAGCTGCAATCCCAGTGGCGGCTAGGAGTCTCCTAAGAAACTCTGCCCCAATGTGTCTCATTGTCACATTGTCACTTCCACTAGGCCGTGAACTGCCTGAGGATGGGGGTCCTGTCTTCATTTCTGTCTTAGTGTGGGTCCCCCAGAAGCAGACTCTGAGACCAGGTCTCTTTGGAAGGAAATCCAGGAAACACTGATGAGGCAGCCGGGGATGCATTCCCAAGCAAGTCACCACTGGTAGAAACAGAGGGACAATAACCCTACGGAGGGACAGTGGCCCTTAGGACCTGCTGGAGCCAGTGTGAGCACGTGCTCAGAGCCACCTCACCTGGGCAGCGAGAGAGATGAGGGATTGGCCCTGTAGCCCCCAGGCTGCCCTGGGGCTGTCACCAGTTGCCGTCCAGTCACCTCTGACTCATGCTGATCCTATGAGTGTCGGAGCAGAGCTACGTTCCTTAGGGTTTTCAATGTCTGCAGGTTGCCAGGCCTTTCTTCTGAGGTATCCCTGGGTGGATTTCCAACCGTTTGGTTCCCAACTGAGCATGTTAACTGACTGCACTGCCCAGAGACTCCCCTGAGGCTGTTGATTTCCCAAATGAAGCACCAGCCACTCAGGGGCAGCTTCAGGCAGAGCTGCAGGTTCTGGTGGTGGTGGGAGGTGGCAGGTATGCACTGAAACACCAGGTCCGGGGAGTGCACGGGTCCCAGCCGCAGCTGAGCCCACCATCTCACCTCTTCTCCTACCACCCAGGCCCAGCCGTGGACACATGCACTTTTGGTCCTTCCAGCGCTCGGCATGGCCCTGTGTATACAGAAGGTGCTTAGTAAGGATGTACTGAGTTCTGAGGTGTCGCTTGGTGTCCTGGGTCAGGAGCAGGCAAAGGGCCAGGCTGAGGGCCTTCAGTAGTGGGGTCACCTGTGGTATGCCCTGGGGACCAGGTATGGCCATGGTCTTTGAGGCAAGGAGGGGTTGGCTGGTGTTGCAAAGCCCCTCTGACTGGTGAGTAGAGGTCCTAGGACTCTCTGTGGCCTCAGCAACCCCTGTGCTGCTCAGGGACCTGGCAGCGGGGAGTACCCAGGGGCCAGGGGGGAAGATTGAGATGAATCCTTTGCTGTGGTCCCAGTGCACCAACTCTGCTGTTGCAACACCCTCCCTCCCATGTGCCCAGGGTCCCAGCTCAGGAGACACTAGCTGTCTATGATGATAATGCTTGGTCTGGGTGGCAGCTGTGGGGACTCAGGCCTAGCCACCCCATTTTAAGGTGTTCCTGGGTTAAGCATAGAGGACAAGCCAAGAGGTCAGTGGTTCAATCCCCGCCCCCCCCCCCAGAGGCATCTAGGAAGACAGGTGGCAATGGAGTAGTCCTCCTCTGAACATGTGGGGTTGCCGTGAGTTGAAATCAACTAGACAGTCACTAACAAAAACAACCACAAACCCATTTCACAGGTGACAATGCTGATGTGACCTTGCTCAGGACCCAGGGCTGGGCAGCGGCACGGCTGCATGGGCAGTGCTTCTGGAGGAAATGCTGGCTTGCTCCTGCCACACCAGCTAGCTATGCTACCCAACAAGCACCCTCAGACTGAGTGGTTAAAGAAGACACACATTTTACGTGGTCTGGCATGGCTGAGCTGGTTCTCAGCTCAGCATCTCACAAGGCTGCAAGCTAGCTGCTGGCTGGGCTGCAGTCTCATCTGGAGGCTCGACTGGGGTCGTCTGCTTCCAAACATCCTGAGGTGGTTGGCGGAATATATTTCCTTGTAGCTGTTGAACTCACAGGGGCTTGCCGCTCCAGGGCCCACGGGAGACATGTTTTGACTTCAGAGAAGGTCCAGTCACTCTTTTCAGGGTTTTCACCTGATTAAGTCAGGCCCATCAAGTACAAAATTCCTTCTGATTAACTCAAGATCAACCGATTTGGACTCTCAATTACGTTTGCAAAATTGATTCCCTGTTGCCATAATCTACTGATTAGAAGCAAATCACAGATACTCAAAGGGAGGGGTCAGACAGGGCATGAACACCAGAGGGTAATGCTTCCCTTCGGCCCGGCTGCCCTGTGCCTGTGAGCAAAATGCTTACCTCTCTAGGCTCAGGCTACCCTGTTGGGCGGGGCTAGGCAGCAAACACCCAATGCAGACGATGCTGCCCTCAGAGGGGCTGCCTCTGAGACCCCAGTGGTGGCTGCAGTGGGAGTGTGGCGACTGGAAATCAGAGGGAAAGACAAACAGCCAGCAGAAGAGACCATACCTCCACACCTGCCCGTCCTCTCTCTTCCAAGGCTGGGCTATTTTCTGTTGTTGTTGTTGTTGTTATGTACCGTCAAGTCAGACCCGACTCATAGAGACCCTTCCTTGGGTTTCCAAGGCAGTATCACAATGGAAGTAGATTGCCCCATCTTCCTTCCGAGGAGAGGCTGGTGGGTTTGAACCGCCAGCCTTCTGGTTAGCAGTCAAGTGCTTTAGGCACTATGCTACCAGGCTATTTTCTAGAGAGAGAAAAAAACCAATAATAATAATCCTGTAATTACTCCTGTTTCTTGAAGAGGAAAGCCCAGCAGTGAGCCGTCAGGGACGGCCTGGAAGAAGGGCTTTGGGGAGAATGTAGTGGCTGCTGCAAGATGCTGTTCTGTCCCCAGATGGCCCCAGAGACCCCGAGACTGCTGTGACAGGAAAGCTGTGGTTAGCAGGCTCCAAGCAAGGAGTCCACTACCCCCAGCACTTGTACCCCGGGAGCCCTCCCCTAGGCCCACGGCCCGGCCCACGTGCTGGCCTCACTGACCTCCACCCGTGGGCTCATGAGGCCAGCAATCTGCTCCACATTTTCAACATGCATTTCCAAAAGCCCGCCCTCCTCGCTGGCCCTGAGTGGTGCTGGCCTCCGCCCCAGCGTGGCTGACCGACATTTTGGAAAAAATGAAGTCAGGAGTGTGTCTGCCCTTTGCCTTTGTGTGGGAGAGGCGGGGGGCGGAGGCTGGCTTGAGAAGGGAGCTGAGCTGTGGGCCTGGCAGGGGGGCTGCTGGCACAGGGGATGCGTGGAGCAGGGGTCTTCCTGGAACTCAAACCCTGAAGTCCTTAGGCATGGGCGCTTGGGACCAGCCCCCCACCAGATGGCTCAGGGCTCGGGGGCTCGCAATTCCGCCTAGGGAAGTGTTCTTTATAAGCACTCTCCACCTACTTGAATTTTTCAGCAACAGGAAACGTGTAAGCTCGCTTGGTAATGGCATGGGCCTGTAGAAGGCACACCCTGTACGTGTCCAGCTGCTGGTGGGAACTGGGTGAAGAGAAGAGCTCCAGCCACCTTTGGGACCTGCAGGGCAGGGCCAACGGGGCCCTTAGAGCTATGGGCATGTCAGGGGCCCAGAGGGCCAGTCAGAACCATGGCTCTACTCCAGGATCCCCTGACACAGACGCACACACGCATTTATACACTTACACACACAGACGACTCGACGGCACATAACAACAACAAACGACAACACACACATACGTTCATACACTCACACCATTCACACACACCTGCACATACCATTCACATACACCCAACACAGACGCACACACACATTCACACACTCTTACACACACACATTCATACACTCACACCATTCACACACTCACACCATTCACACACACCTGCACACATACACATTCACACACTGATATACACAAGTACTCAGAGCACATGTTCTCACACTCACATCCACACTCTCAAATACTTTCACACTCACACGCACACTCACACACATGCTCTCTGCACTCACACTCTCACATTCACTCACATCACACTCACATTCACTCTCACACAGACTCACACTCACATACACTCCTCCTACACACATTCACATCTTCATACACACACTCACGCTCATACATATTCTTACACAACACCATCACACACTTGCACTCCCACTGACACACAGCGTTGGTCAGAAGGCTCAACAGTTGAGCTTGCTGTCAGTAGCATCACTGCTATCTAACCTCACCAGGCCCCTCTCAGGCTCTTGAAGTGGGTGCCTGACTCCTGGAGTGGAAGGGTCACATTCCTTTCAATGCTGAGCGGGAAACTGGGTGCAGTCATCAGGGCAACAGTCCCCAAAGTTGTCCACCCCTGGTCCAAGCCTGTGGATATGGTGCTTACACCTCAAGGGTGGGGGGATTAAGGCTGCTAATCAGAAAATTTTACTCTCAGGGGATTACGCTGGATTTTCTAGGTGGGACATGTAATCACCTACACAAAAGCCCACTGCCATCTAGTGAGTTCTGACTCACAGTGACCCTACGGGACAGAGTACAACTGCCCCAGAGGGTTTTGAAGGCTGTAAATCTTTACAGAAGCAGACTGCCTCATGGTTCTCCTGCAGAGCAGCTGGGAGGTTCGAATCTCTGACCTTTTGGTTAGCAGCCAAATGCTTTAACCACTGCACTACCAGAGCTCCTTTTCTGAGGGATATTTTTGTATAATTTTCTTCCTTAGTGGTATCTTCACCTGGCTCTGATATCAAGGTTTCAAACCCTTTGGTTTGTAGCTGAGCACTTTAACCACTGTACCACCAGAGCTCCTAATGTCACCACAGGGTCTTTAAAAGTGGAAGGAGGCTGAAGAGGAGGTCAGAGAGATGACAATGTGAGGAGGACTCGGTCAATGCTGCTGGCTTTGAAGATGGAGGAAAGGGCTGGCGGGGACTCCTAGCGCTGTCCTAACAAATGTACACAAACAGTGGCTTGAAACAACAGAAATGCATTTCTGCACAATTCTGGAGACCAGGAGCCCAAATCAAGCTGGCGACAGACCTCCTCTGGAGGCGCTGTGGGAGCAGCCACTGCTTGTCTCTTCCAGCTTCTGAGGAGGCCAGCAGTCCTTGGCTTGCGGCTGCATCGCTCCAGTCTTCAAGGCCAGTCTCTTCAAATCCCTCTGCTCTGTCTCCATAGCAGCCTCTCCTCTGTGTGTGCAATTTCCCTTTGCCTCCCGCCTATAAATATACATGTGATTACATTTAGTGGCCATTGAAATTCCAGGATCATCACCCCATCTCAAGATCTTAATTTAATTAGGACCTTCGATTTTGCCATATAAATTAGCATTCACAGGGGCTAGGGATTAAACAAAACAAAGCTCACTGCCATTTAGTTGATTCCAACTAATAGTGACCCTGAAGGAGAGAGTAGAACTGCCCCATAGGGTTTCTGAGGCTGCACATTTTTACAGAAGCAGACTGCCTCATCTTTCTTCTGTAGAGGGTCTAGTGGGTTTGGAAAGTTGACCTTTTGATTGGCAGCTGACTGCTTTAACCACTTAGGCACAGTTCCTGTCCAGAGAGTAGGACATGGTTATACTTGGATGGTGGTCAGGAGACATTCAGTCTACCACGAGGGCTAAGAGCCAAGGAATACAGGCAACCTCTAGAAGCTAGAAAGGACAAGGATCAGATCTCCAGAAGTAATGAGTCTTCCAGTGCCTTGACTTTTGGTCCAGTGAGACCTCGTTGCGTCTTCTGACTGCCAGAACTGTAAGAAAATAAATGCATGTTGTTTTAAGCCACGGATTTTATGGTCATTTGTCACAGCATCCAGAGGAAACTCATACACAAAGTACTCAGTGAGTGCTCAATAAAAGTTTACTAAATTGGTTGGTGTATGGGAGCAGTTGAGGAAGCTGAACCGTTTACTAAGAGCTCTGACACAGCCGGGAAGACCAGAGCCCAGCGGGCCTCTGTAGCTCACGGAGGGACAGTACGTTCATCTGGGGTCTAGTCCTCACAGACAAGCTGGAGAAGGGACTTGTGCCCCTTCTTGTTGAGTTTGGCAGGTGTGCTTTATGGAGTGGGAAATGTGGGTCTGTGCTCTGGGCTAGGTGTGTTCTTCAGGGAGAGTTCATAACCCACTCCCCATGAGAAGCTTGTGGGTCAAACACTCTTGAGCCATCTTTCCAAGTATAAGTGAGAAGCAGTGCTGAGCGGGGATATGGGGGGTATGCTGTTTTAGGTGGAAGACCTCATTTCAGCTGCAAAGCCCGCCTCTCCCTGGCTTCTCTCTCTTCTCAACACAGAACTCTGGAATCTCCCTAGACCTTACCACCAAAAAAAAAACTAACTGCCATCAAGTTGATTCTGACTCATAGCGACCCCCATTGAATTTCCAAGGATCTAAATCTTTAAGGAAATAGATTGCCCCCTTCTTCCTTCCATGGAGCTGCTGGTGGGTTTGAACTGCTGACCTTCTGGTTAGCAGCCAAATGCCTTACCCCTAGGTCACCAGAGCCATTACCTCCCATATCCCAGAGAGTCTGCTGTAGATCTCCACACCCGGAGAAGAAACGGAAAGATTACGGGTCTGGAGACAGCAGAACTGAATGTGAATGGTAGTTTGTCCAGTGATCAGCTGTGACCTGACCTCTCTGACCCTCAGTCTCCTCATCTATTACATGGAGGGAAGCACGGTTATGTCATCATGCTGGATTATGGAGTATGTGACCTTGGTGATGATGGTGGCAATCATCGCTCTCATGGTTAAATAAATTACATCTTTTCCAGATATTTCTGGGAGAGGAGGAAGTGAGAGCTGTGTGGGGCAGGCAGAGACCAGGCTTTGGCACATGTCCTGCAGGAATGCTGGGCTGGGCCTTCTCCAGAGTCAGGGAGTCCTTTAAACCAAGACCGATCTGTTCAGTGATGGCTATTCCCACTTCCCCCCTACCTTGGCACCACCCACTCCTCAGTTCCCCATCCAGACAGCTACACAATACAATGCCAGCAAGGTCACCAACTGCCTTGATGTCAACAAATCTGATGTCCCCACCTGTCTCCTGACTACCTCAGTCTTCCTTGCCAACTCACCTCCTTCTCCCACCCTTTCACCAGTGATGCTCTTTAGGACATCAGCCTTTGGTATCTTCTCATCTTGCTGCCCCCAGACGCCTGGAGAGAGTCTATGTCTTTCACTGACTCTGTAGATAGAATGATGAATGATCCCTGCTCTCAAGAGGAGTTCAGTCTCCAGGTGCAGCTAGACCTGGAAAGACAACTGAACTGCAAAGTGATGCAGGCAACAAGGGAGCTAAAGACAAGCATGACAGGAACATGGAAGGGGCCCCTGACTTCCTGGAGATGAGTTCAGAAGGAAGAAAAATGTATCTAGGCAGAAATAGCATAACGCTTCATTGAGTAATGATGGTGGAACCGCTGTGCTAGGCTGGTGTTTTTTTTTGTTTTGTTTTGTTTTGTTTTTTCACTTCATTCAACAAATATTTATTGAGAACCTGCTATTTGCCTTTGCATTCTCATCTTTGCACACATTACTTAATTTAATAATCACAGCCATCCACATTGCCACATGGAGAAGAGGAAGGGAGAAGGCATTAGAAGTTGAAGGAGGATCAGATGCAGAATGACAACAGATGGAGAGAACTGGAGAGGGGCACAGGAACAGTGAAGGTGCCAGCTCAGCCTGAGATAGCCCCTACCCTGAAGTGTGGGAGTCAATTGGAACCTCTGGTAGAAACTTGTTAGGTTTTTTTCACTTCATTCCAAACCACATATACTCATTAATCCAAACTAAGATGTCTTGATATGAACACAGCACTTCAGAAGTACGCAAAGTCTATGAGAACATTTTTAATGTGTGTTTTCATTTCAATGATTACCTTAAATTTTCTCAGTTATAAAATAAAATCTTTTCTTTTTAGTGGTGATTCGCTTTTCTATCTTAAGGGTCTTCCACTCTGAAGACTGTGTCCCCTTGAGGGATCAAGGACGTATTTTGGAAGATATTTGAGAATGTTTTTTCCCTTTAAAATGGTCAGAGAAAAAAAAAAACTTGAAATAGAAACTTCTGGTTCCAGTTAAAATGGGGTTGTTGTTGTTGTTGGGTGCCGTTGAGTTGTCTCCGACTCAGAGCAACCTCATGTACAACATAACAGTCCTGTGCCAGCCCCACCATCTTTGCTATACCCGAGCCCATAGTTGCAGCCACTGTGTCAGTCAATCTCGTTGAGGGCCTTCCCCTTTTTCATTGTCCATCCACTTTACCAAGCATGACATCCTTCTCTAGGGAATGGTCCCTTCTGACAACATGACCAAAGTAGGTGAGACGAAGTCTGGCCATTCTCTCTTCCAAGGAGCATTCCAATTGCACTTCTTCCAGAACAGATTTGTTGGGTTTTTTAGCAGTCTGTGATACTTTCAGTATTCCTCGCCAGCACCACAACTCAAAAGCATCAACTCTTCTTCATCTTCCTTTTTCACTGTCCAGCTCTCACATGCATATGAGGTGATTGAAAATACCATGTCTTGTGTCAAGCTCACCTTAGTCTTCAAGGAAAAATCCTTGCTCCTCAGCACTTGAAAGAGGTCCTTCACAACAGATTTGCCCAATGCTATACGACATCCGATATCTTAACTGCTCCTTCCATTGGTGTTGATTGTAGAACCAACTAATATGAAGTTTTTGACAACTTCAGCCTTTTCTCCATTTATCATGATGCTGCTTATTGGTCCCATTGTGAGGATTTTTGTATTCTTTATATTGACATGTAATCCATACTGCAGATTACAGTCTTCAATCTTCATCAGTAAGTGTTTCAAATCACCAGTCACCCTCACTTTCCGTGAGCAAAGTTGAGTCATCTACATAACACAGGTTGTTAATGAGTCTTCCTCCAATCCTGATGCCAAGTTCTTCTTCATATAGCCCAGCTTCTAGGATTATTTGCTCAGCATGCAGATTGAATAAGTATGGTGAAAGAATACAACCCTGACCCACTTCCTTCTTGATTTTGAACCATGCATTTTGAACCAGTGTTCTAGAATTCCCATTCTTCTCAGTGTTATCCACAATTTGTTATGATCCTCACAATTGAATGCTTTTGTATAGTCAATAAACTTTCTGATATTCTTTGCTTTGAGCCAAGATCCATTTGACATCACCAATGATATCCCATGTTTCACGTCCTCTTCTGAATCCAGCTTGCATTTCTGGAAATTCTCTGTCAATATACTGCTGCAACCATTTTTGAATTATCTTCAGTAAGATTTTACTTGCATGCAATATTAATGATATTGTTTGATAATTTCCACATTCTGTGAGATCACCTTTCTTTGGAATGGGTACGAATATGGATCTCTTCCAGTTAGTTGGCCAGGTAGTTGTCCTCCAAATCTCTTGGCATAACCGAGTGAGTGCCTCTAGTGCAACATCCATTTGTTGAAACATCTCAATGGGTATCCCATCAATTCCTGGAGCCTTGTTTTTCACCACTTCCCTCAGCACAACTTCCACTTCTTCCCTCAGTACTGTTGGTTCTTGATCATATGCCACCTCCTGAAATGGATGAACATCAACCAATTCTTTTTGTTACAGTGACTCCGTGTATTCCTTCCATCTTCTTTTGATGTTTCTTGCATCATTCAATATATTGCCCATAGAATCTTTCAGTATTGCTACTTGAGGCTTAAATTTCCTCATCAGTTCTTTGAGCTTGAGAAATGTCAAGTATGTTCTTCCCTTTTGGCTTTCCAACTCCATGTCTTTGCACGTTTCATTATAGTGATTGACTTTGTCTTCTCGAGCTGCTCTTTGAAGTCTTCTGTGCAGCTCTTTTATCTTGTCATTTCTTCCATTTGTTTTAGCTACTCTCTGTTCAAGGGGGAGTTTCAGAGTCTCTTCTGACATCCGTTTTTTCTTTTCTTCCTTTCCTCTCTTTTTAATAATTTTTTGCTTTCTTCATGGATGATGTTCTTGATATCATCCCACAATTCCTCTGGTTTTTGGTCATTGGTGTTCAACGCATCAAATCTATTCTTTAAATGGTCTCTAAATTTGGGAGGGATATAATCAAGGTCATATTTTGGCTCTTGTGGACTTGTTTTAATTGTCTTCAACTTCAACTTGAGCTTGCAAATAAGCAGTTGATGGTCAGTTCCACAATCAGCCTCTGGCCTTGTTTTGACTGAAGATATTGAGCTTATCTATCACCTCTTGCCACAGATGTAGTCAATCTGATTCCTGTGCACTCCATCTGGCAAAGTCCATGTGTATAGCCACCATTTGTATTGTTGAAAAAAGGTATTTTCAATGAATAAGTCGGTCTTGCAAAATTCTATCATGTGATCTGCAGCTTTATTTCTATCTCCAAGGCCAAATTTTCCAACTACTGGTGATTCTTCTTTGTTTCCAACTTTTGCATCCCAGTCACCAGTGATAAGAAGCACATCTTGATTGCATGTTTGGTCAATTTCAGATTGCAAAAATTTGTAAAAATCTTTGATTTCCTTATCTTTGGCTTTGATGGTTGATGTGTAAATTTGAATAATAGTAGTAATAACTGGCTTCCCTTGTAGGCATATGGATATTATTCTATCATTGACAGCATTGTACTTCAGGATAGATCTTGGGACATTCTTTGTGATGATGAATGCCACACCATTCCTCTTCAATTTGTCATTCCTGGCATAATAGATCATATAATTATCTGATTCAAAATGGCCCAAACCAGTCCATTTCAGCTCACTAATGACAAGGATAGCAATCTTTATACTTTCCATTTCATTTTTGACAACTTCCAATTTTCCTATATTCATACATCATACATTCCATGTTCCAATTATCAGTGGATATTTACAGCTGTTTCTTTCATGTTGAGTCATGCCACTTCAGAAAATGGAGGCCCCAAAAGCTCTACTTTATCCATATCATTAGGGTCGGCTCTACTCTGATGAGGCAGCTCTTTCCCAGTCATAGTTCGAGTGCCTTCCGACCTGAGGGATTCACCTTCTGGCACTGTATCAGACAATGTTTCAGGGCTATTCATAAAACTTTCCAGTAACATATCAGACAGTATTTCACTACTATTCATAAGGTTTCCACAGGCCAATTCATGAGAAGTGGATGTCCTCTTCCTTCTTCCAAGTCTGTCTCAATCTGGAAGCTCCACCAAAACCAATCTACCATGGGCCTCCCTGCTGGCACAGCCTCTAGCCTTACAGCCACACACAAGCCACCACAGTACAACAAACCAACAGACAAGTTCATTTCCCTTAGTTGCTCCACCTGCTCCGCTCACTTCCTGGGCTACCCCCTACCTGTTCCTGCTGGCCCTGTCTGCCATTGCTCCCTGTTACCTGGGGGCTGTCCCCTACCTACCTTACTTGTTCTGGCTGCCAGCCAGTGAGAGCATCTAGTGAGCCACATCTGGTCAGATGGGGTGGCCCTGTTTATCCCTAGTCCCTTTTACAATGAAAAAAATCCATAAACATAACAACACACAAGCATCGTAAAACTGTGAAAGGTGGAAAGAAGGAGGCAGACTGTCAAGGGACCTCCAGGCATGAAGAGGAACATAGCAGTGAGTCCCAGATTTTTTTTTGCCTCTCATATATCTTGTGCTAAGTGCTAGAGAAGCCTCCAACCCAGAACCATCAACAGGAAGAGCACACACACACACACACACAGCCCAAGGAAAACCTACTTCCTCTACCTAAGAGACTTGGAATAGGACAGTTCCACAGAATAGAAAACCTTTAGAAAATACTTTTTCTCCTCCAACCAATGACCAGTGGAGAAACTATTTCCCAGTCAACGAGGCCAAGCAGGGTACTGATCTTCCACCCCCACCCAGCACTGATGACGTAGAATCAGGTAGTGTGAGGTGGTGCTAGTTGACTCTCCACTTCCTGCACTGTCCCCAAGTATCAGGGAGTCCCAGGTGAGAGCTAGCCTCCATTCCCACCAGCAGCAAGTCACAGCAAGGAGCTATTAGCAATCACTCTGCTTCTGCATCTCCCAAAACGGTGCTGGCAGGACCCTGGCAAGAGATGAACTTTGACCCCTCACCCAGTGACAGACGCAGTCGGAGGTGGTGCTCTGCTTTTGCCAGGAAGGTGTCAGCAAACTCTAACTGGATCCTTAGCTTCCAGCCACACCCTTCAGCAATGAAGCAGGGTGAGTCGGCAAATCACTTTAGCCAGCAGTGTTAACAGAGCCAGACAGGAACCTGAAAACCTACCCCACCCAGACCTGCACACTACACTTAAACAAAGTGACTGCAGGCTCAAAAAGATTAGGTAGGCTTTGGAGTCTCATGACATAATACACAAAATATCCAGGATACAATGAAAAGTCACTTGTCATACCAAGAACCTAGACAATTAGAACTGGAATGTAAAACAACAATCAACAGATGCCAACACTGAGATGATTCACATGCTGGAATCATCTGACAAGGAATATAAATCAGCAATCACACAAATGCTTTAGCAACAATTATGAACATGCTTGAGACAGCTGGAGGGGAAAAAAAAAACTCAGCAAAAAATAGAAGGCATAGAAAGGAAAATTGAGAAGTGAAAAAATACAATAACCAAAATAAAAAACTCATTGGATGGGCTCAACAGTAGATCGTAGATGATAGAGGAAAGAAGCTGAACTCAAAGGCAGATCACTGAAGTCACCCAATCTCAGAGTCACTGGGGAGATGTGCTTACCTGGAGCAGAAGCCACTGGAACCATAAATTAGTAGAAACATTTCAATGATAATTTTGGTGAATTTCTGAAGGCTAAGTATGAACTACAGTGACAGTGAGAATCCCCTGAGGGCCACAGTTTTAGGGGTAGCCCATGCTTTCATGGGAGCACAAAGTCTTTAATGCTGAAGAGTCGAGAAAGATCCCCTCAAGAATCTGCCATGGGGACGGAAAATTGTGAAATACACCCAGAAAATTATCCATAGCAAAGGTTTTACTCTCCAGGGTAAAAGACTTTACCAAAGCCTTATTCAACCCTGCAGAAGGTCATTTACCTGACTCCCGTCCCCTCTACACTCTTTGTCTCACCTGAAAAACACTTGTGAGGGACAGCCAAGGTACACAAGCTCACTAAAAGACTGACACTTAACCTAACATTACAAAGTGATTATCCTCCCCAACCCCTTAACACCACACCAATAGGGCCTCTGTATCCTAATAAGTGAGCAAAATGCAGACTGTATTTAAGAAGGAGTTCTTAGGAAAGCCCAAAGACAACAGAGGAGACAAAAACATGGACTCTAGCATTTAATCTGCAGAATATTGACAGGGAACTGCAGAAATTCAAGGTGGTTTCAGAAGAGGATGTAGAATGAGAGAGATCATTGCTGATGTTAGATGGATCTTGTTTATTTGAGTTTTATCAACTATGCAAAGGCATTCAACTATGTGAATCATAATAAATTATGGATAACATTGAGAATAATGGGAATTCCAGAACACTTAATTGTGCTCATGAGAAACTTGTACCTACACCAAAAGGCAGTCATTTGAATAGAACAAGGGGATACTGATGGTTTTAAATCAGGAAGGGTGTGCATCAGGGTTGTATCCATTCACCATACTTACTCAATCTGTATGCTAAGCAAATGATCAGAGAAGCTGGACTATATAAAGAAAAACACGCCATCAGGATTGGAGGAAGACTCATTAACAACCTGCAATATGCAAACAACACAACCTTTCTTGCTAAAAGTGAAGATGGCTTGAAGCACTTACTGATGAAGATTAAAGACCACAGTCTGCAGAATGAATTACACCTCATCATAAAGAAGACAAAATCCTCCCAACTGGATAAACAAGCAACATCAAAATAAATGGAGAAAAGACTGAACTTGTCAGGAATCTCATTTTGCTTGGATCCATAATAATGCCCATGGAAGCAGCAGTCAAGAAATCAGATGCCACATTGCACTGGACAAATATGCTGCCAAAGACCTCTTTAAAGTGTTAAGGCACAAAGATGACCCTTTGAGCATTAAGGTGTGTCTGACTGAAGGCATGGTGTTTTCAATAGCTTCATAGGTATGTGAAAGCTGGGCAGTTAGTAAGGAAGATTGAAAAAGGATTGATGCTTTTGAATAGTGGTATTGGCGAAGGATATTGAAAATACCATGGACTGCCACGTTGTTGTTGTTGTTATGTATCACTACGGAAGTAGATCTTTCTTGGAAGAAGTACAGCTGGACTGATCCCTAAAAGTGAGAATGGCCAGTCTTGATCTCACGTACTTTGGTCATGCTGTCAGAAAGAACCAGTCCTTGGTGAAGGACATCACGCAGGGTAAAGGGGAGGGTCAACAAAAGGAGAAGACCCTCAATGAGGTGGTGGATTGACACAGTGGCTTCAACAATGAGCTCGAGCGCGGCCAAATTGAGAGGGTGGCGCAGGATGGGCAGTGCTGCATTCTGTTGTACAGGGTCGTTATGGGTCGGAGCCAAGTCAACAGCACCTGACAACAACCACAGAGGAGTCTGAAGCCTCTGGCAGGTACGACTACAGCTAACATGAAGCAGTCCAACTCCTGTTAATAGGTTAACATGAAACCTAACACTAAAAGGCTATTTACCTCACTTTCTACTAACTGAAACATCATGTCTGACTTACAACAAAAAAAATTAAAAGCATACTTAAAGCAATGGAAATTACAGTGGGAGGAGACAAAGAAAGCAGAAAAGACTCACAGATGAGACAGATTTTGGAATTATCAGACAGAGGATTTCAAATAACTGCAGTGATATGCTGATGGCTCTAATAGAACAACCAGACACCAGGCAAGAAGAGACGGGTAAAGGAAGCAAGAAGGGGAATGCTAAGAATCAACAGGAAATGCTGGAAACTCGAAGCCGAAGTGAAGAATGCTTTGGATGAGCTCCTCAGTAGAATGGACGTGGCTGAGCTAAGAATCGGTGAGCTGGAAAACATGCCTATAGAAACATTCCAAGATGAAATGCAAAGAAAAGAAAAAGAACAGAAATGAAAGCTGAGCATAGCCTCTGAGATTGGTGGGACTCTCAAAAGGTGTAATAGACATGTACTCAGAATACCAGAAAGGGAAGCCAGTATATTGGAGCAGAAGCAGTATTTGAAGAAATGACAGCCAAGAATCTTCCAGAATTCATGGCAGACATCTAAACACAGATCCAGGAAATTCAGAAAACAATAAGAAAAATGGACACCCCAAAAATCTATACCTAGGCATATCATACTTAAACTACAGAAAACCGAAGACAGAGAAAATCTTGCAAGAAGCCAGAGGGGCTGGGGGATCTCAAATATAGAGGAAAATGGATATTACAGAAGGCTTTTCATTAGAAACCACGCAGGTAGGGCAAAATATTTAAAATGTTGAAAGAAAAATAATAAACATCCATTAGAATTATATATCAAAGAAAATTGACCTCTAAAGTGAAGAAAATATGGAGACTTTCTCAGACAAAGCAAAACAGCTAATTCATCACAAGCAGACCTGGCCTGCAAGAAATGTTGAGAGAACTTCTTGAGGAAGAAGAAAGCTACATAGCTCAGAGATTCACATGTATATCATGAAAGGAAGATGGTTGAAGAAGGCATAGATGAAGGGAAATAAAACCCTTTATGTTTGCATACAGTTATTTGCTTTTGAAGATAACATTGTTTAAAGTAATAACAGCAATTTATTCAATAGTTATAACATAGGAGTAGGCAAGATAAACAGCAGCAAATATAAGAGATAGGAGGAAGGAATTAGAAATGCTGTGGTAAAAGGTATTTGCATTAATGTGAATTGGTAGACTGTTATTTGAAGGTGGAATTAAATAAATTATAAACATACTGTTATTAGAGGACAATGACTAAAAATAATTTTTAAAAAAATTAACTGATACGCAAGGGAGCAGAAAAATTGAATCATATAAAATAAAAATTAAAAGCAGAGAAATCAGAAAAAGAGGTAAAGAAATGAAGAATACTTGCAATGAATGTAAGACTATTGCAAATGCAGATGACATGAAACCAACTATATAAACCATCATTTTAAATTCACCAATTAAGACAGATTATCAGCATGAGTAAAAATGATCCATCTGTGTGTTGTCTGCAAGAAACTCACTTCAGGGGACATCAAGCACAACTGGCATAACACATTACACAAAAACATTGTTCTACATCCTACTTTTGTGAGGAGCAACTGGGGTCTTAAAAGCTTGCCAGCAGCCATTTAGATGCAACAATAGGTCTCTCCTCGTGCAGAACAAAGAAAAATGAAAAAAAGACACATGGAACCAGTTAGTTCAAGGGCCTAATAGACCTTGTGACCCTCAGCCTACATGACCCTGAGACCAGAAATGGATAGTTTCTGGCTACCACTGTCAACCACTCAGAAATAGATCAAAATAGGATAGAGTGGGCGAAAAATGTGGAACAAAACTCAAAATCATAAAAAAAAAAAAAAAAAAGAAAGAAAGAAAGAAAGACCCAGCTTACAGGTCTGATAGAGACTGGTGAAGCCCCAAGATTATGCCCCCTAGTCATCTTTCAGGGCTGGAATTGAACTCACTCCTATGGCTTCCAGCCAAACAATAGATAGGTATATAAAGTGAATATTTACACCAGTTAGATGCACTCCATAGAATGATCAACCATGGGAGATCAGAAGTGCAGTATTTACACTGAGAAATAGTTCAGAGGGCAGGAATACATAGGAAAGAAGGACACAGGGAAAAGGTAGGAAGGAAGTGGGAAGAGAGCTGTTGCATTGTGGGGATTGCAATCAGTGTTATCAGAGAATGTTATCAGAGAATGTTAAGGCCGCTTAGGCAGCCCAGATGGGAGACATAGAGGCAGAATATCCTCCCAACAGATACAAGTTATGTTCTCTGATCACAATGGAGTTAAACTAGAAATGAGTAACAGAAAAATAGCTGGAAAATCCCCAAATATTTGGAGACTAAACAACACATTTCTAAATAACACATGGAGCAAAGGAGGAGTTTCAAGAGAAATTTAAAAATAGTAAGAAGTAAACAGAATTGAAATACAACTTATCAAAATTTGTAAGATGCAGCCAAAACAGTAATTGGAGGGATATGTATAAAATTAAATGCACATATCAGAAAAGAAGAAAAATCTAAAAGCAATCATCTAAGCTTCCACCTTAGGAAACTAGAGAAAGAAAAAAAAAAAAAATCAACTTAAGCCACATGCAAGCGGAAGAAAAGAAATGATGAAATAAGATGAGGCGCCAATAAAACTAGAAACAGATAAACAATAGAGAAAAATCAATGAAATCACACCCAAGGTACAACAATTGGTCTCTAATCACCTGAAGCAACTGAGGAAAAAGAAGAGTCAAGAGTCAGAGGAGGGAACTGAATGCATGTCTGTCTACCTCCATGAACAACTGCCTCCTTTGCCATGAGACCAGAAAAACTAAATGGTTCTTGCTTATCATTGCTGAACATTTTGATGAAAGATTTTATGAAAGAATCTTGATTTAAAGAGGAAAATGTAGAACAGAATTGCAAATTCCCAATGGAATCCAGACTTTCTGGAGACATTGAGGGTGAATAAGACCCTGAAAGTAATGCCCTGAGCTAATCTTTAACTTTCAACTTTAGACCCAAACTATTTCCTGAAGTCCTCTTTGAACCAAAAGAATAGCTTATCTAGCTACATTGAACGTTGAGATATTTTAAAGAACTGTCTGTGTGAAATCCTATCGACAATGACAACTCAAAAGTTTGGCTGGACAGCTAAGGGGGTGGTGAGTTTTAGACAGTAGTTGTGGAATAATTTGGAAAAAGACAGAAAGAAGGTTAGTACAACTTGAAGACTATAACTACCATCACTGAATTGTGTAGTAATTGTTGAAATAGTGTATCTTTCATTGTGTGTATGTCTCCTAAAATAACTTTTTTAAAACTTTAAAACCTATTCTTTAAAAGAACAATAAAACTGGTAATTCTCTAGCCGGCTAACTTTGGTAAAAAAAAAAAAAAAAAAGTTGTTGTTTTTTTGTTGTTGTTGTTATGTGCTGTTGAGTCAGACCCAACTCATAGTGACCTCTCCTTGGGTTTCTGAGGCTGTATCACTATGGAAGTAGATTGCCCAACTTTTCTTCTGAGGATAGAAGATATAAATGACTAACATCAGAAATGAAGAACAGTCACCATGACTGAGTTCATGAATACCAAAAAGATTAATGAAAGACTAATATGAACAACTCTATAATCACAAATTTGATAACATTGATAAAATGGACAAATTCCTTGCAAGACATAAACTACCAAAACTTATCCATATATCTATTAAAGAATTGAGTCAGTAATTAATGTTATTGTTGTTAGATGCCACTGAGACCACTCCAACCTGTAGCTATCCCATGTGCAACAGAACAAAACCCTGTCCCAGCCTGCACCATCCCCACAATCCTTGCTGTGCTTGAGCCCATCATCCTGGCCATTGTGTCAATCCATCAGGTTGTGGGTCTTCCCTTTTTTCACTGACCCTCCACTTTACTAAGCATGATATCCTTCTCCAAGGAATGGTTCCTTCTGACACCATGACCAAAGTATGTGAGACAAAGTCCGGCCATTCTTGCTTGCACAGAGCATTCTGCTATACTTCTTTCAAGACAGATTTGTTTGTTCTTCTGGCAGTCCATGGTATTTTCAGTATTCCTCGACAACATCACAATTTGAATGCATGAATTTCTCTGTGGTCTTCCTTAATCGTTGTCTGGCTTTCACATGCATATGAAGCTATTGAAAATACCATGGCTTTGGTCAAGCACAACTTAGTCTTCAAAGTGACATCTTTGCTCTTTCACACATTAAAGAGGTCTTTTGCAGTAGATTTGCCCAGCGCAATATGTCATCTGATTTGTTGACTGCAACTTCCATGGGGATTGACTGTGGATCCAAGGACAATGAAATCTTTGACAATTTCAGTCTTTCTCCATTTATGTTGTTGCTTATTGGTCCATTTGTGAGGTGTTTTTTTTTTTTAATATAGAAGTGTAACCCATACTGAAGGCTATAGTCTTTGGTCTTCATCAGAAAGTGCTTTAAGTCGTCTTCACTTTCAGCAAGGAAGGTTGTGTCATCTGCATATCTCAGATCGTTGAGGAGTCTTCCTTCAACCTTGATGCCTCTTTCTTCAATCTTGATGCCTCTTTCTTCTTCATATTGACCAGCTTCTTAGGTTATTTACTGAGCATACAGACTGAATAAGTATGGGGAAAGGATACAACCCTGACACACACACTTTTTTAAACCATGCAGTATCCCCTTGTTCTGTTCAAACCACTGCCTCTTGGCCTACATACAGGTTTCTTATAAGCACAATGAAATGTTCTGGTATTCCCATTCTTTGAAATGTTATTCTTAATTTGTTATGATCCACAAAGTCAAATGCCTTTGCATTGTCAATAAAACGTAGGTCAACATCTTTTTTTTTTTTTTTTTTTTGCTTTCAGCCAAGATCCATCTGACATCAACAATGATATTCCTCGTTCATTCCATCTTCTGAATCCAGCTTGAATTTCTGTCAATGTGCTACTGGAAACATTTTTGAATTATCTTTGGAAAAAAAAAAAAATTACTACAATGTGATATTAATGATATTGTTCAATAATTTCTGCATTTTGTTGGATCACCTTTCTTTGGAATGGGCATAAATATGTATTTTTTCCAATTGGTTGGCCAGGAACTGTCTTCTGAATTTCTTGGCATAAATAAGTAAGCATCTCCATTGCTGCATCCATTTGTTGAACCATCTCAATGGGTTTTCTGTCAATTCCTGGTGCCTTGTTTCCTGCCAATTTCTTTACTGCAGCTTGGACTTCTTCCTTCAATACCATTGGTTCTTGATCATGTGCTATCTCCTGAAATGGTTGAACACTGGCCAATTATTTTTGGTACAATGATTCTGTGTATTCCTTACATCTTCTTTTGATGCTTCCTGCATTATTCAATATTTTGCTTTCATAATCCTTCAGTATTGCAACTCAAGGCTTGAAATTTTTCTTCAGTTCTTTCAGCTTGAAAAATGCAAGCATATTCTTCCCCTTTGGCTTTCTAATTCTAAGTCTTGGCACATTTCACTATAATACTTTCTTTGTCTTCTCAAGTCACCCTTTGAAATCTTCTGTTCTGTTCTTTTATTCCATTTTTTCCATTTGCTTTAATGACTCTCCATTCAAGAGCAAGTTTCCAAGTTTCTTTTGACATCCATTTTGGTCTTTCCTTCCTTTCCTGTCTTTTTAATGATTTTTACTTTTCTCATCCATGACGTTCTTAATGTTATCCCATAAGTCATCTGGTCTTTGGTCATTGCCGTTCAATATATCAAATCTATTCTTTAGATGGTCTCTAAATTCAGGTGGAATATAATCAAGGTAGTATTTTAGCTCTCATGGACTTGTTTTAATTATCTTCATCTTCAACTTGAATTTGGATATGAGCAGTTGATGGTATCTTCCACAGTCAGTTACTGGCCTTGTGTCAACTGATGATATTGAGCTTCTTCATTTTTTTTTTTTTTTTTTCCACAGATGTAGTCTATTTGATTTCAATGTATTCTATCTGGCAAGGTCAGCATGTACAGTTGCCATTTATGTTGTTTAAAAATAATATTTATAATGAATAAGTCATTAGACTTGCAAAATTCCACCATGCAATCTACAGTATCATTGCTACTACTAAAGTCTTATTTTGCAACTACCAATGCTTCTTTGTTTCCAACGTTTACTTTCCAGTCACCAGTAATTATCAGTGTGTCTTGATTGCATTTTTGGTCAATTTTAGAAGTTGGTAAAAATCTTCAATTTCTTCATCTTTGACTTCAGGGGTTGGTGCGTAAATTTGAATGAGTATGTTAACTGGTCTTCCTTATAAGCTTATGGCTATTATCTTACCACTGATAGAACTGTACTTCAGGAAAGATCTTGAAATGTAATTAATAATTTTCCAAAAAAGAAAGCACCAGGCCCAGATGGTTTCACAGGTGAATTCTAGCAAACTTTTAAGAAGAAATGATATCAATTTTCCACAATCTCTTCCAAAAAATAGAAGCAGAAAGAACACTTCCTGACTCATTTTATGAGGCTAGCATTACCCTAATACTAAAACCAGAAGAAAATATTTCAAGAAAAGAAAACTACAGACAAATTTATTTCATAAACATAGATGCAAAAGTCCTCATAATATTAGTAATTGAATTCAATAATATATAAAAACAAGTGTATACCATGACAAAGTGAGATCTATTTTAAGTATGCAAGACTGCTTCAATATGCAAAAATCAGTTACTGTAATTCACCACCTCAACAAGGTAAAGAAGAGTAAAAAATATATATGATTTTATCAATTGATGAGGAAAAATCAGTTCAGAAAATTCAGTGGCTATGTATGATTAAAACTCTCAGAAATCTCTGACTGGAGGGGAACTTCATCAACTTGGTAAATAACATCCAAAAACAGCAACCTCATACTTCACAGTGAAAAACTAAACATTTCTCTCTTAAGATTGAGAAAATGCAAGCATAGATTCCCTCAGCACTCTTACCCAACATTGCAATGAAAATCCTAGCTAGTTCAATATGACAAGCAAAGGAAATAAAAAGTATACAGATTATGAACGAATAAATAACAACAACAACAACAAACAACATATTTTTCACATATTGTATGATTGTCTATGTAGAAAATCCCAAATAATCAACAGGGAAAAAAACTCACCTAGAACTAATAAGTGAGTATAGGATAAAAGGTTAATATACAAAAGTCAATTTATTTTCAATATGCCAGATATGAGCAATTTCATTTTGAATTCTTTTTTAAAGTTATCAATGGTGACAAAATACTAAACAAGAAATACTTGGGTATAAATCTAACAAAGTATATACAGAACTTTATGTGGAAAATTATAAACCTCTGGTAATAGAAATCAGAGCAGATCTAAATAAATTAAGAGATGTTCCATATTCATGGATTGGATTACTGAATATTGTTAAGATGTCAATTCTTCTTAACTTGATCTATGGACTTACCACAATCCCAATACAATTCTCAACAAGCTGCTTTGATATTGACCAACTGATGGTAAAGTTTGGGAAGGCAAAAGACTGAGAAGAAGAGCAAGCATGGAAGACTCATAGTACTTGACTCACCCTAATGCTGCAGTAACCAAAACATTGTGGTATTGGAGGAAAAGTATGCACATAGATCATTGGAACAGGACAGAAGGCTCAGAAATAGACACCCACAAAGACAGTCAACCGATCTTTTACAAAGGAGCAAACAACTCAGTGGAGAAAGGATAGTCATTTCAACAAATGATATTGCAACAACTGGACTTCCATATATATATATAAATTAATATAGGCACAGACCTTAAAACTTTTATAAAAATAAACTCAAAATGTAAAATGCAAAACTATAAAACTTCTAGAAGAAAATATAGGAAAACTCTAGGTGACATTGGGTTTGGTGATGAGTTTTTAGATACAACACCAAGAGGAAAATCTATAAAAGAAAAATAATAAGTTAGGCTTTATTGAAATTGAAAACTTCTGCTTTCTGATGGACACTGTTAAAAGAATAAAAAGGCAACTGAAAGACTGGGGGAAAAAAATCTGTGCAAAATACGTAACTGTTAAAGGAATTGTTTCAGAAATATACAAAGAACTCATAAAACTCAACAGTAAAAAAAACAAGCAACCTAATTTTAAAAATGGACAAAGATCTGAAACAATGCCTCATCAAATAAGAGATACTGATGGGAAGTGAGCAGATGAAAAGATGCCCAACCTCATTTGTCTTTAGGGAACTGCAAATTAAAACAACACTGAGACTCCAGTACACACTGAGACACCACGATTTTAGAATGACTAAAATTAAAAAAATAAAATGAGTTGACACTATCAATTGTTGGCAAGGAGGTGGAGCTCCATCCAATTCATTGGAACTGTAATTCATTGCTGATTGGAATGCAAGATGAGACAATCATTTTGGAAGACAGTTTGGCAGTTTCTTACAAAGCTAAACATAGTGGTCCAACATGATCCAGGAATAGAACTCAACTGATTTAAAACTTATGTCCGTACAAAAACCTGCATGTGAAAGTTTATAGCCTTTTTATTCATAATTACCAAAAACTGTAAGCACAGAAAATGTCTTTTAATAGGTAAATGAATAAACAAACTGTGGTACATCCATACCAATAGTATTCAGCAATCAAAAGAAATGAACTATCAAACTACACAAAGATAGGGATAAGCCTTAAATGTACATTAAGGAGCTAACCTAAAAGGCTATGTCTTGCATGATTCCAATCACATGGCTTCTGGAAAACCAAGTGGTTGCCAGGTACTCAAGGGGAAGGATTGAAGATTGAATAGGTGAATCACTGGGAATATTTTTACATGACACTCTGAATTTGCCATAATCAGTGGAAGTATATATAGCACAGAGCGAACTTAATGGATGTAAACTTAAAAAATCTTTTAGGGAGTTGAATGAATGCATACCAACAAAAGAATCTAACACTTTCATAAATGTATTAAACAATTTCACTGTAGAGGCTGGGGGAATAAGTTGATGACTTAAATAATTTTGCAATGAGTGGTGTCTATAAGATTAAAGGCAAGGGAACTACACAGAAAAACTGTAGTCTCGGTGATAAAGTTGTTTCCTATGGAGACACGGGTAAAACATTCTGATACCACTCTACATGTACACTGGTACTGAAGAACTAAGTAAATGGATGGTGTCATAGTTGGAAGGGAGTTTACAAATAAGCAAGGAGAGTAGGCTAGAATGATCCATGTTGTAATGGATTAATGTTGGAGACACTAGTATGAACTCATGCTTGGCTTAACATAGATACGGATGACTACACGTAGAAATATTTTATAGACACATGCATATACATGGGTTATCATAACACATATATTTCTTTACTCTGTCAGTGTACATCATCTAGAGACAAAGACACCCCAGCAGAAATGAGCACTCCTTGCTCTCATATCTTAGTTTCTAATACCATTCTCCAATCAAAGGAACCACAGCTCCTTAGAGAACTGGCTAATACAGAACTGAGGCACGAAATACACACAATAAGCCTGGACCTCCATGTACAGCCAGAAAGCAATGAAGTGCTCAAAAACAAAACAATACAAAATGAAAAGCCCCAATAATATGGGAGTATGTCAAAGGGACACAGACACCAACTGAAACACCTCCCAATGGTCAAAGCTGGAGCAATTTGAGCAACAAAATAAACTACTATTGAATTATGGCTCAAAGTATAAAATAAATATCCATGATTCCACGCTTACATAAATAAATATTTGGATATACAAATAAATGGGAAAGAAGAGAGAAATCTCCCTTGCAGAGTAATCCTAAACAATTTATGCAGATGTTCTGCTGTCAAGGGCATGGAGCACACCTCTCCACTCCTTAAGTGTGAGCTGGGTATAGTTACTTGCTTCCAAAGAGTGCAGTGTGGAAAGACAGAAAAAGAGTAACTTTACAAAGGTGAAAACTGAGAAACACTACTTTGGTCATGTTATCAAGGTTAATATTAACGGTGGTGAGTCATATTAATAGCTGATGGTATCCTAACCCCAGTCTAATGATGAAGAAAACATCAGACGAATTACAACAGAAGGGACATTCTACAGAATACCTCATCTTAATAGTCGTCGAGAACAAGGAAAGTTGAGAAAGTGTCATAGTCAAGAGGAACCTAAGGAAACAGAAAGCAAACGTCATGTGGTGTCCTGAATGGGATCCCGGAAGAGAAAATGACATTATGGGAAAACTGAGGAAGTGTGAATAAAGTATGGGCTTTTGTGAATAGAGATATATGAATTTTGATTCATCAATTGTGACAAAAATACCATATACTAATGTAAGAAATCAATACTAAGGGAAACTAGGTTCAGGTTATATGGGAAATTTTTATAGTGGCCTCACTATTTTTCTGTAAATGTAAAAGTGTTCTGAAATTAAAGACTATGTTACAGAACTGGGGCAAAAACATCTAAATGGTGCTCAGTTTACAGACTTCATTCAAAGTGGTGAAATATCAACAGTAGATAGTGATCTGTTGTTATGTTTTGCAATACCTATAGCAACCACACACACACACACACACACTTTTCTAGAAATGACAGTCGTATATTAAGAGTTGATTACTGCGTCAATAGTAAGCATCCTCTTTTCAGTTAGATTCCTCCATTTAGAACCTTCATCCTATGAGTGAGGGGGTGACCTGAATAGTTTCAGCCTGCTCTCACTAGAATAAGGAGCCCTGGTGCAATGGTCAAGCACTTAGCTGACAATCAAAAAACTGATGGAATGGAATACTAAAAAGTGCTCCAATAACCCAGAAGAAGGCAAGAAAAGAAAAACAGGAATGAGAAACAGAAGGGGGGAAAATAATAATAAAGTGAGACTGAAGTACTCATATATTGATAATGTATTTATCTGTAATTGGTCAAAACACATCAATTAAAAGACATTGACTGGGGCTTCCACTTCCAAAATGACAGCCTGAGTTGCCTCACAGACTTTCTCCCCAGGAATCAACCGTAACTGGTAAAAACCACAGCACAATCATTTAAAGTTGTGGAAGTCGTCATAAGGGAATACACAAAATGAGGAAAGAGCCATTCATGGAACCCTGCCAAACATCCATAAGAAAGTGAGAGTCTGCGGTATTTGAGCCATGACTCGCTCCTTCCTTCCCTTTCCCCATTTTAGTTTGACACCCGAAACTCCAGTGCGGTGGGTATGGCTCCCTTCCACACAGTTTTGTGGCAAGCAGTATGGAATCTGCTGGGACAAGCAGGCTGCAGCACTTTGCTTCCTCACTCAGCTCGAGGAGATCGGAGACTCCCTCCCTCTACCCAGCCCGCACTCAAAAAGCAAGACTTGACCCCAGGCATTTGTTGTTGTTGTTGGGTGTCACCAAACTGGTTTTGACCCATGGTGATCGACGTGTTACAGAGTAGATCTTCCCATAGGGTCTTCTTGACTGTAATCTTCACCGGAGCACACAGCAGCTCTTTCTCCCATGGAGCCTCTGTGTGGGCCTGAACTACCTATTTTGTATGTAGCAGCTGCGTGCTTAACCAGTGCACTGCCAGGGCTCCTTACTCAGCAGGTTGAAATGATTAGGGTCACCCCAGCTCACTCATAAGGCGAAGGTTCCAAACAGAAGAATCAAGCTGAAAAAAGTGGCTTACTGTCCATGCCCAGTAAACAGCTCTTAATAGATGGGTGTCATTTCTAGAAAAGTGGGCCACTGTGTCTACCTCCAGCTCTAGGGTTCAGAGATATTTCTCAGGGGCAGAAGAAGTCCATAAGACCAGAGCTCCAAATCTCTCTCCAAAGGAACTGATTTTATTTGAAACAAGTTGTGACAACTTTCAAGACTGAGGGTGCTCTTGCAAACAGTAGAGTTTTGGGTGGCCAGCAGTGAGGTGGGTCTGGTAAATGCCATTAAAGGAAGAAGCTGAACCTTATGCCAGCTAGATTATCTAAAAGAACCGGACAAAAGATAAGAAGAGCCCTCCTGGGGCTAGAAAAATCTCACAGACTTGCCTGAAAAACTACCTACACATGAAGAGTATGACCAATGGCACTGAACAATTTGTATAGAAATTACTGAAGGAGACCCTAAACTGTTGCGAAGTCTTCATCAAAAATACAATAAAATATTACTAAAAAGATAAATAAACTATCTATACAAAGTGGTCCCAATGTAATTATTTTAGGCTGTAAATAAACATATGCTCCAGTACATTGACAAAAAAAAAAGGCAATCAGTTGGTAATTAGTGGAGCCTAAAAGACATGTCTGACATTCGTAGAGACAGACAACTTAACAGAGATATTACAGAAAGAGACTTAAAGAGTCTTAGTAGAACCACTATCAGCCCATTGTGACTGGGTTCATTCCCAAGACTGCAGTCTCTGGGGAACAACATCAGAGGCCTCACATTAAGGGGAAGACTTCATCTAAGTCACTGAAATAGTTCAGCTAAATGCCTATGCAAATAAGCAAGAAAACCATCACAAAACAAGCAGCACAGGGGAAAGGAATCAATATCCAGAGTTGCTACAATATATTAATTAAAATGTTCTGTTCTCAGTGCCAATGATGGCAACAAAACACAAGACCTGCCGATAAATAAGAAAGTGTGGCACATACAGATGGAAGAAAAGCAGGGGATGGAAACAGCCTGTGAGAGGGCCCTGTTGTTGGATTTGAGAAAGACTTGAGCAGCCACGGTACAGGCAGTCCCCGGGTTGTGAACGTCTGGACTTACAGACAACTCCTACCTGCCCTTCAGTGTTATATGACTGACTTTGTCTTCACTTTGAAATGATTGAACCAACCCCTACTCACAACAAATTCTTTATCATAATCACCTTCACTTGTTACACATGCAGCTTTTAAATCTCTGAAAAGACATGAGACTTTTCTTAAACAGCAACAACAAACAAATGAACAAAAAAACCTAAACTCAACTCACTGCCATTGAGTCTATTCTGACTCATAGCAATTCCCGTTGGGCTTCCAAGGCTGTAAATCTTTGGTGAAGCAGGCTGCCTCATCTTTCTCCTGGAATGGCTTGTGGGTAAGAACCACTAGCCTTTTGGTTAGCAGCCAAATACCGTAACCACTAAACCACCAGAGCTCCTTTTCTTGCACTAAAGTAAGGCTAAATAAAAACTGTGTGGACCTTTTCCAACTTACCTACAAATTCTTAAAGACACAGTTAGGAATGGATCTTCTTTGCAGCCCAAAGGAATGCCTGTAAATCCACTCAAAGAATTAAAGGAAACTATGCTTACAGAAGGAAGGGAAATGCAATGACAATAGCCCGTTAAACAGAAAATATTAATAGAAAGACAAAATTCTTTTCAAAAGAATTAATGGAAATTCTGGAGAAGTAAAGAATGATAACAAATGAAAATTTTACTCCAGGGACTCCACAGTAAACACAAAGGGAGAGAAGAAAGAATCAGCAAACTTTGGGATAAATTGAGAGAGATTATGCAATCTAACTTGACTGCTAACCAGAAGGCTGGCGGTTCAAACCCACCAGCCACTCCTCGGAAGGAAGGTTGGGCAATCCTACTTCTGTAGTGACACTGCCTCAGAAACCCAAGGAGGGGTCGCTATGAATCAGGGCCGACTCAATAGCACATAACAACAACATACAATCTAAAGAACAGAGAGTAAAAAGTAGGAAGAAAGTAAACGGAGCCTCAGAGAAATATGGGACTCTATTAAGCACGAACACATGTATAATGGGAGTGCCAGAAAGAAAGCAGAGAGAAAAGAGTAGAATATACTTTTAAAGCAGCAAGAGAAAGATGATTCATCATGTTCAAGGGGACCTCAGTAAGATTACCAGATGACTTCTCGTCAAAAGCAACAGAAGCAGTGGGATGTCGTATTCAAAGTACTGAAAGAAAGAAGGGGTCAGCAACAATGTAATAGCATGCTAAACTATATTTCCAAATGAAGGCAAAATGAAGACATTCACAGATAATCAGAAACTTGACTTAATGTGTTACTAACAGACCACCCTATAAGAAATACCAAAGGAAGCTCTTTAGTCTGAAATCAAATAACCCTAGACAGAAACTAGAATCTTCATGAGCAAAAGGCACTGGTAAAGGTAATTGTATACATTTGTCCCTCAGTATCCACAAGGGATTGGTTCCAGGACACCACCACCACCACCACCCTGTGGATGTCACAGTCCACAAATGCTCACATCTCATATAAAATGTCAGGATATTTGCACATAACCTGTGCACAGCCTTCTGTATACTTTAAATTATCTCTAGATTACTTAGAACACTTAACACAATGTAAGTGCTACGAAAATAGCACTTTATGCTCCCTCTCAGCCTTTGAGAGAATGCTTTGACCACATAACTGCTTTCTGCACCCCCCACCCATGGATACAGAGTGCCAATTGGTAATCATAAAGATCGTATATGTTCCTATTTTTCTTCCCTTTCTGAACTGATTTTAAAAGCAATAGTGTACAACAACATGTATTTATTTGTATTATTGGGCTTGTGAGACACAAAATACATTGACAATGACAATGCAAGTGAGGGAGTGGAAGCAAAGTGGTATAGAAGTAAGGAAAACAAATGGTAACCTTAATCTTCAGAAACAAATAATGAGAACTCCAACTGGTGACTAGGAAGGTTACTATCACAAACTCTGTAACTGTGTACTTGAGCCCCTTTCATTCCTTTGTTAAGTTAAGTGCCGTCGAGTCGTTTCCGACTCATAGCGACCCCATGCACAGCAGAACGAAACACTGCCCGATCCCGCACCAGCCCCACAATCCCTGCTATA
>NW_006921958.1:2837491-2856981 GCF_000298275.1 Orycteropus afer afer
GGGTTTGAACCACCAGCCTTCTGGTTAGCAGTCAAGTGCCTTAGTCACTATGCTTCCAGAGCTCCTGTGGGAGGGAATAGAGCTATATAAAGTAACATTTTTATATATTCCTGGCTTATGTTAGGATAAATTGAGATAGATCATGATGATTTAAGCTGTGTACGATAAGCACTAGAGCAATTACTAAGAAAATAACCAGAAAATATATAGTGAAAAAAATCATGAAAGAAGATGCTAGAGTAGAAAATATGAACTTAAGACAAATGAAAGCAGTAAGGGAGGAATAAACCAAATAAAACAAGCTTACTGCTGTCAAATCAGATCCGATTCGTAGCGACCCCTCCTTGGGTTTCCAAGGCAGTATCTCTGTGATAGTAGATTGCCCAATCTTCCTTCCAAGGAGTGGCTGGTGAGTTTGAACCACCAGCCTTCCAGTTAGCAGTCAAATACCTTAGGCACTACACCACCAGAGCTCCCAAAGGAAGAATAGAGGGGTAAAAAATACATAAGAAATAGAGGAACCAAAAAGTAAATGGCAGATGCAAATCCAACTATATCGATAATATTAAATGTGAATGGATTAAACAATCTAACCAAAAGGTAGAGCCTGGAGGACTTTCTGGAAGATGGTGATACACCATTCTAAGTCTACCATGCTATCACTGAGGTAAATAACGGAAACATTAGTAGGAACAGCTCTGTCAGGTCTCTCAAAATTCATCAGAGAGTAGTAGCAACCACACTCAATCAAGAAATAGGTGACGTTTAAACAGTAGGAAAACTTTTCTGATGGCATTGGTGTCCTTCCCCTTCTGCAGAAGCAGTGGCCGAGGCAATGGACACAGCCGTGGAGGGATCGCAACCCCACCATGCTGGCGCAGAGGGGCTGGTCTCTGGCTCTGGAGAGTGCAGAACAGGTGCTGCTTTTGCTGGTGGACTATTGCATGTGTCTGTTCTGAGCTGCCTGGGTGCTGCCTGATGGACTGCAGAGGAGAAGTCGTCCAGGTTAGGCAGGACTGAGAAGCAGAGAGCGCAAGCAATACCTGCAGGCTCTAAAACCAAAACCAAACCTGTTGTCATCCAGTTGATCTTGACTCACTGCAACCAAATAGGACAGATTAGAACAGCCCAATAGGGTTTCCAAGGCTGTGATCTTTACGGAAGCAGACTGCCACATCTTTGAACTGCAGACCTTTCGATTACCAGCTGGGTGTTAAACCACTGCACTACCAGGGCTCTCCTGCAGGCTATGGCTACCATGAATCACCTGGGACTAATTTATGTGATTGGAGCAAACAATAGGCTTTGAAGGGCTGAAGCAGAGTACAGGAGGCTTCTGACCTGGCGTGGCATCTAACTTGCAGGCTGACTACCAGCAAGTAACATGCTTTCAATTTCTCCATATTTGAAACGAGAATTAATCATATGACATTCTTTGACCCCTGCCAGTTTGAAAAAGGAAGAAAGAGAGCTATGATTGTTCTGTGTGACGTTCCAGAGGGGCAAATTTTGGTTTAATATGAGGAGAAACTTTCCCATACTCATAATCATGTCTCAGTGACATGAGCTGGGGGGTGGAGCAGGCAGGAAGGGCTGAGCTCCCCATCAGTGCTCACTGATGAAGTTGATGGAGGGAGGGGAGAGGTCCAGTCCTGAGCCAGGTCTCTGTGCATTAAGTGCCCAAGACATGCATCCCTCAGGTCTGCTCTGGTGTTTCGGGTATAACCACAAGAAGCATCAAAGAGGTCAGCCCAGAATGATCAAGGCAAAGGGAGACACTGGGAGAATCACAAGGGTTAAAGGCAACAGAGGTGAGCACTGTTTTATGCACAATCCTATAATAACAGCATAATAACAGTGTGGGAAAGCTGATGGGACTACCCATGGATGTATACAGGTTGACAGAGGATATTTCTACATATCCTCAGTGTGGATCATAACAAATTATGGGTAACATTGTGAAGAATGGGAGTTCCAGAACACTTAATTGTGCTCATGAGGAATTTGTACGTAAACCAAGACACTGTCATTCAAACAGAACGTGGAGATACTGCATGGTTTACATTCAAGAAGGGAGTGTCAGAGTTGTATCCTTTCACCATACTTGTTCAATTTGCATGTTGAGCAAATAATCCAAGAAGCTGACACAGGAAGAAGAACACAGCTTTAAGACTGAAGAAGACTCATTAACTACCTGCAATATGCAGATGACACAACCTTGCTTGCTGAAAGTGAAGAGGACTTGAAGTACTTTCTGATGAAGATTAAAGACTACAATCTTCAGTATAGATTACATCTCAACGTAAAGAAAACAAAAATCCTTACAACTGGACCAAGAAGCAACATCTCAGTAAGTGAAGAAAAGACTGAAGTTGTCAGGGATTTCATTTTACTTGAATCCACAATCAACATCCATGGAAACAGCAGTCAAGAAATCAAACATTGTATTGCACTGGGCAAATCTCCTACAAAAGACCTCTTTGAAGTGTTAAGAAACAAAGATGTCACTTTGAAGACTAAAGGGGCGCCTGACCCAAGCCATGGTATTTTCAATCACCTCATATGCATGTGAGAGCATATGCATGTGACAAGGAATAAGGAAGACCAAAGAACAGTTGATGCCTTTGAATGGTGGTGTTGGAGAAGAATGCTGAAAGTACCATGGACTGCCAGTTGTTGTTGTTGTTGTTATGTGCCATCGAGTCAGACCCAACTCATAGCGACCTCTCCTTGAGTTCCCGAGGCAGTATCACTACGGAAGTAGATTGCCCCATCTCCCTTCCGAGGAGTGCCTGGTGGGTTTGAACCACAAGCCTTCTGGTTAGCAGTCTAGTGCTTTAGACATTACACTACCAGAGCTCCTATGGACAGCCAGAAGAATGAACAAATCTGTCCTGGAAGACATGCAGCCAGGATGCTCCTTGGAAGAGAGAATGGCCAGACTTCGTCTCATGTACTTTGGTCATGTTGTTCCTGGGGAAGAATATCATGGTTGGTAAAGTGGAGGGTCAGTGAAAAAGGGGAAGACCCTCAAAGAGATGAATTAACCCAGTAGCTGCAGAGATGGAATCAAGCATAGCAAGGATTGTGAGGACACAATCCAGAACAGGGCAATGTTTCTTTCTGTTGTACACAGGGTCACTGTGAGTCAGAGCCAACTCAATGGCATCTGATTACAAAAACAATGACATTTCTACATATATATTTATATGTGCTGCAAATATACCCATGAATATATTAGAGCACACAGGGGGCAAAGTTACGAAAACTTCTTAGCCATAACCAGACACCCTGATGGAATGAGTCACTGGGCCTGAGGGTTCAAGACCATAGTCTCAAAGGACATCAAGGTCAAATTGACACAACATAGTCCACAAAGAAAATGTTCTACATCCTACTTTGGTAACAACTGAGGTCTTAAAAGCTGTGAGCAGCCATTTAAGACGCAACTATTGATCTCTCACCATCAGAGCAAAGACATTCAAAGATACATGGACCATGTGTATTCCAGCCTCCATGACCCTGAAACTAGAAGAACTAGATGGTGCCCGGCTACCAATGCTGACTGCTCTGAAAGGGCTCACATTAGAAGGGCCCAGATAAAGTGGGAGAATATGTGGAACAAAACTCAAAACATAAAAAAGATCAGGGTCACTAGTCTAACAGAGCCTGGTGGAACTGCTGGACTATGGCCTTTAGTCACCCTTCAAGCCTAGAACAGGGCTCACCTTTCAACAAACGGTTGATAGGTCTATAAGGTGAACTCTGACCAGGGAGGTACACACTCCTTCAAACAGTCAACTATCTAAGATCACAAGGGCAGCATTTGCCCAAGGCTAAAGCTCAGAAGGCAGGAAGGGATAGGAAAGGAGCAGCAAGGGAAACGGGAAACACAGGGAGGAAGTGGGAAGAGAGCTGTTACACGGTGGGGATGGTGTTCAATGGCATGAAACAAAATGTGTATGAGTCGTTGAGTGGAAAATTGTTTTGCTCTGGAAACCTTCACCCAAACCACAATAAAAAGTTACAACAAATCACAACAAAAATTTAAGCATCAATAAAAAAGAGGAAAAGAAAAAACATCCAAGGTGGCCTTTCCAGGAATCAAGCATCTGGAGATGAAGCCTCACCTTCCAAGGCGACATCTGCAAAAGGTACCTGTGAACTCTGCCAGTTTTCCTAGGATGGCTCTGCTTGTCCCAGCAGGAATGCCCACCTATTCTGAAACTCAATTCCCAAGGCCACACCTTCTGATGGCCCCTCAAAAACCAACCACAGCACCTCCCTGTTGGATGACCACTACCCGGGTCAGGGGCATAAGGAGGGTAGCTAGCTCATGGGACAGTGTCTAAGTTGGGCCCCTTCTGTCAAGTTCAAGATGAACAGATAAGGACAGCAGCCAGGCATCAGCAGGGAGGCCTTCTCACCCTTGCTCAGCTGCCTCAGGCCAGTGCCTTTCATGTTCGCAGCACCTCAGACTGTCATTCCTCGCCTCTTCTGGGAGTGATGGTGATCACGATGGTGATGGTGTGGAGGCCAGTTTCATTGTGTTGTGCATGAGGTCACCCGTTGGACTTGCGCCCCTTGCTAAGCCTCCGAAAGTCTTCTGTGCTTGAGGAAGGGCGTTGGGCTGTCCGGGGTTAACAGACACTGCTCACTGGTGCTCCTTCAAGTGGCGCGCAGGGCGGGTACCATACCTGCCCTGTGCCTGTGCACAGCCCTAATGGCCTTCCCCCTTGGACAGCGGACGTGGGACAGGGAGCCGTGAGGAGCGGGGTCATGCCAGGAGAGAGGACTTGGCCCAGAGTTGTCACTGGCACAATTCTTGAAAACAGCGAGGCCGCCGAGTTCTGCAACACTAAGCATGTGCCCAGGAGCCAGTGCTGAGCGCCCAGAGAACGCGGATGAGGTTTCCATTTTCCAACTGGCTTTTGGGGGGGCAGTTATTTTCTTTTGGACTGGCACAGATGCCAGACATGTTCGCAGAGGCCAGTGTCAACCCCTTCACACAGGCCACAGCCTCTCAGTAATTTATTTAGTGTTTCTTTGAAAGTCCACCTTTCCTGGCAGCCCGGCCGAAGCCTGCAGTCCCACCACACCCCTCTGCTTGGAAGGTGTTGAGAGGCGGGGACCCGGGGCTGGTCTGGAACCAGGGCCACGGGAAGAGGCTTTTGCTCGGTGCCCACTGGTCCCAGTGATTTATGCCTCGGGCTATGGAACAGAAAAGTGGTGGGAGGGGCAGAAGAAAGGGAGACCACAGGAGGGAGTCAGGGGAGATGGCCTGGGAAGGCGGCAGCGACACACAGTGGCCGTGGCCCGGTCTGTTTTCTGAGGTCCTGGTCCCGGAGTGAAAGCCCTTAGGTGCAGAAACGGCATTGTGGCCCAGCTGGGGGAGGCTAGGGTGGCCCGGCCGCAGTTCTGTCTCCTTTTCCAGCCCCGTCTGGCCTCCCCACCATCACCATCGGAAGCCTTTGCCAGGGACTAAAAAGAGGCTGCTTGGTCCATCCAGAGTCCTCCGTGTGGTTGGAGAAGGTAAACAGGAAGCGTCAAGTGGCCATTAGGGTCCACTACCCCAGTCTGCCCTGACTGCCCACGCAGCAGCCCGATTCCTTTTGGAAGACCTGGTGGGCAGTCAGGGCCCAGATCCTATCAGGGATGATGAGGAACCCCCGGTCTGGTGCTGCCTCACTGTGCACCCAGGGCCAGTTTCACACGCTGAGAATGCCAGGCTGTTCCCCAAGTCCTGGATTCCACGCTGAGTCAAACCCGAGGCTCCCTGGGAATTACGGTGGAACAATGTGAAGGAAAGGGAGGGTACAGAATTCACACCCCAAACTGTAAACCAGGTCCCCGTCAGTGACACACCCGAATTACCAACACGGGAGGCAGTGGGGATTGAGGAACATGGTCTCCCCTTCCCTGCAGTTCTATCCCAGCCAGTGTGTCTCATGCACAGCCACCCATCAAGGCTTGAGAGCCACTGGGACGCTGAACAAGTGTCAGCGGTGCTTCCAACTGAGACAGACTAGAAGAAAGGCCCGCGGTCTAGTGCTGAGAACCAGCCAGTGCAAACCGTGTCCGTGTGGATCAGAATGGTCCCATCAGCACTGATGGTGGGGATAGCACAGGACTGGGCAGCTTCATGCCGTTGTGCACGAGGTCACCATGCACTAGAGGCTGACTTGACAGTGGCTAACAACACCAAATCCAAAGGGATCAGCCCTTTAGGTTGACCCAAAGATCCCCCTCGCTGGTTTAGAGGAGTCTGGTTTGGTTCGCGGCTTGGTCCTGAGAGACACTGGGGGAGCTGTCTGGAGCTGCCCCGACTCCCTGCCAAGTGTCCAAGGAGACGGGAGGCACTCAGCACCCACGCTGGCAGGCGTTGGCTATCATAGACAGAGGAGCTGTCTGTGAACCACGCACAGCCTGCAGCATGAGAGGACGGAGGCTGTGACTCCAAGGGCGGGTGAAGGGCATGCCCGGCCTGGGTGGCTCTGGCCCAGGTCCAAGAGGGTCTCTGCACTTCAAGGAGGCAGAAGGGAGGGACCCTCATGCAGAAAAGCTCAGTAAATATTTTCCCTGGGGGAGTTCTGGACAAGTAGCTGGTGAAGAGACGTCCTCGATTTGATGGCTTGTACCTTGCAGACTCTCTCCTGCCCATGAGCCAAGGACAGAGCTGGTTCCTGCTCACTGAGGAGAGGGAGTCCAGTTCATTGCAGTGAGGCTTCACACGGATGGAAAGCCGTCACTTGCCCACTCCATGTCCAGTCCTGGGCTGGGCACTGGTCCCGAGACAGATGGGGTCTTCTTGTCCTTGGGGTATTGTATCCAAGGTAGCAAACAGATATGGAGGGAGACAAGGCCTTCAGAAAGAATATTCCCTGAAGCAGTGGGAGCCTTCACAGGAAGACTTTTCTTACCCAGGTCCTGGTAAGTGAGCTCATCATACTGAGGCCACAGCAACACGCAAAGACATGATGGAGGTGAGAAAGAGACAGTGGGTTGGTGAACTTGCCAGGGGCTGTCTCTACTCCCAGAGGAAGAAAGTACCTGCCTGCTCTCAAAACATCACTAGTGCCTAGGATGAGGAGGATGGTTGGATTGTTCTCAATGGAAAGGTCAAGACTGGTCCTTGATATAGGCAGCTGAGAGATGATCCTTGGTAATGTCCTTGGGGGATGGGCAGCAAAGGTATCCTGATGCCTTTAGCCATGAGGAAATGCCCCCAAGGGTGCTACAGGATCCTCTTCTAAATCAATGAAGTCTCTTGGGGAAAGAATCAAGACATGCGACCATTTCTGGCCAATACTATATTAATTTGTAATTTCCAAATATCAAAATAATCCTCAATACAATCAAAGTGCAACATTACAATTTGGAATGCTCGAAATTCTTGCTTGGTGTGATGTAGTCATGGAAAATAGGCAGACAGAGCTGGGCATTGGTCTTCACTGGGTGACTTCCAGTTTCTGTGTCCTTAAACTGGGAATGACGGCATCTACCTCCTGGAACCACTGGAAAGACTCAGAGAGCCATGGCCTATCACATGTGTTAAGAGAATAGGCCCAGGAACTGTTGTTAGGACATCTTCTACTCCTGCCCAGTCAAGAATGGGGAAGACGCCTAGGCAAAAGCCAGGGAGAAGCCCTTAAGGGTGGAGATGGCAGGGCAGGGTGTGTGGTCTGTCCAAGATCAGCCAGGAAGAGATGAAGGTCAGGGAACCTATGTGGAAAGGGACGAATAACCTTCAGGTACAACTTCCTCCAGCAGAACCTGGGAGAGCAGCTCACAAGGAGAACTTTCAAAACCAATTGCTGACCATCCACTTCCAGCCTTGATGGTGGAGCCAGTACTGGACCAACCTCCCAATATGAACAACCACAAAACTGGACGTCTATAAAATAAAACTAGTCTGGAATTGGTAGACAAGTAGAATGGGACCGTGCTCCCTGAAAGGGGGCAACCAATGAGGTAAATGCTATAATTGCATGAGATTTCTGCTCTGAGCTCCTTTCTGAATGGTGGTGCAGGAAGGGGAGACTGAACTGAGCACTGAGGTTTCATGTAGCTGAGGAGGGTGAGATGGGGGTGCGGGACTATGGAGGCAGCTGGACTTAGCAGGGCCAGATAGGAGACAGGAGCAATCTATGCAGAGAAAGAGATCCAGAAACCTGAAGATATATCTCTTCGGGTCTTTGAATACCAAGCTCTGCATATGCAGGGCAAGACTCCATGAGGCTGAGAAAAGAACAATGCTGGAGCTGTGAGCCAAACAATTTCCAGAGCTCACACAATGCTGGGTGATGTTTGAGTTCCAACTGGCCAGAGTGGAAAGACCAGAAAGGCTCACTTGAAAAGTAGAAGTAAACCAACCCAAGAGCAAAGGCTAGACCCACCCTAACAAAGTTTATAAACAAATATTGAAAAGAACACGCATACTTACAAGAAAATTGTTTACATGATGGAACAAAATTCAACATTCTATTGTGGAGACTACATATCTAGACACTTAACAACACAGCATCCTAATGTCCAGAATCTAAAAACAACAAGAAAACAAACAAATAAACAAAAGACATGCAAAGGGAGATTAAAAAAAAAAAAAAAAAGTAATCCATTAAAAAAAAAAAAAAACAAGAAGAAAGCCTTTTAGTAAAATTAGAAGCTTAAACAACAGAAATGATAAAAGTGATAAACAAGATTTGGGCATACTTTATTGTATTACACTGTGAATTATTGTGTTTCACATATATTGTGTTTCTTACAAATTGAAGGTTTATGACAACCCTGTGTCAAGCAGGTCTATCAATGCCATTTTTCAAGAGCATGTGCTCATTTGGTGTCTCTGTGTCATGTTTTGGTAATTCTCACGATATTTCAGACTGTTTCACAATTCTATCGCACACTGAATAGGATGCAATATAGTGTAAACCTAACTTTTATGTGCACTGGAAAATAGAAAAATTTGTGTGACTTTCTTTATTGTGATATTCACTTTATTGTGGTGGTCTAGAGCTAAACTCACAATTGCCATGAAGTACACCTGTACAGTCAATCTGCAGTGGTTATGTTCTATAAAGTTTCCACAAGTATTGAGCTAAAAAACAGTGAGCCAGCCTCAGCCAGGAATTTTTCACCCTTCCAACCATGCACATATCTGCAAAGATCCCCAAAGCACAATGAGTATTTTTAGTGAATCAGCGAATATGGAATCAGAGAGTAATGAGAACTGACTGAATTTAAAATAGTTATTATGAATATGGCCTTGAATTTACAGAAAAAATATAAATATAATGGTGATACAAATACAAAGTCTCAATAGAAAATGAATTTTTTTTTTTTTTTTTTTAAAGAAGAATCAATGAAAATTCTAGAATGGAAGAAAAGTATATAAACTGAAAAACTCACTGGATGGGCATAACATCAGATTAGTTGATGCACAAGACATGGCCAACAAACTTCAGAACAGGGCAATAAAAACCACAGAGACAAAATCAAAGTCAGAGACAAAGAACAAAAGTTTAAAAAATAAATGAATCTTTGTGATCTGTGAGATGTTAGCAAGATGTCTAACACATCTGTCCGCCACTTGTCTGTCTGTCTGTCATACTGTGGTGGCTTGCATGTTGCTGTGAGGCTAGAGGCTATGCCACTGGAATTTTAAATACCAATGGGTTCACCCACGGTGGACAAGTTTCAACAGAGCTTCCAGAACAAGACAGACTAATGGGGCATGACTCAAAATGGAAAAAAACAGCTGCAAAGATTCATTAAAAATTGGAATATGGAATGTATGAAGGATGGCTCTAGAAAAATTGTAAGTTCTTAAAAATGAAATGGAACACTTAAAGATCTATATCCCAGGCGTTGTTGTTGTTGTTAGGTGCTGTCGTGTTGGCTCTGACTCATAGCAACCCTATGCACAACAGAACAAAGCAGCCTCACAATCCTTGCTACATGTGAGCCCTTCATTGCAGCCACTGTGTCAATCCCTCTCATTGAGGGACTTTCCCTTCTTCATTGACCCACCACTTTACCAAGCATGATCTCCTTCTCCAGAGAATGGTCCCTTCTGACAACATGAACAAAGTACGTGAGACGAAGTCTGGCCATTCTTGCTTCCAAGGAGCATTCCGGCTGCACTTCTTCCAGGACAGATTTGTTAGTTCTTCTGGAAGTCCATGGTGCTTTCAGTATTCCTCACCAAGACCACCATGCAAAAGCATCCATTCTTCTTTGTTCTTCCTTATTCATTGTCCAGCTTTCCCATGCATATGAGATGATTGAAAACACCATGGCTTGGGTAAGGCACACCTTAGTCTTCAAAGGGACATCTTTGCTCTTCAGAATTGTAAAGAAGTCTTTTGCATCAGATTTTCCCAATGCAATGTGTCTTCTGATTTCTTGACTGCTGCTTCCTTTGGGGGATGTCTGGTGGTGTAGCGCCTAAGGCATTTGTTTGATTGCTAACCAAAAAGCTGGTGATTCAAACCCCCCCAGCCACTCCTTGAAAGGAAGATTGAGCAATCTATTTCTGTAGAAATACTGCCTCCAAAACCCAAAGAAGGTCCGTTATGAGTTGGGATTGACTCAATGGCAGTGAGTTGGTGTTGATTGTAGAAACAAGTAGTAAGAAATCTTTGACAACATCAATTTTTTCTCCATTTATCATGATGCTGCTTATTGGTCAAGTTGAGAGGACTTTCGTTTCCTTTATGTTGGGTGTAATCCACACTGCAGAATGTAGTCTTCAGTCTTCATCAGTAAGTGCTTCAAGTCACCTTCACTTTGAGCAAACATTGTTGTGTCATCTGCATATCACAGGTTGTTAATGAGTCTTCCTCCAACCCTGATGCCATGTTTTTTTTCATATATTCGAGCTTCTTGGACTATTTGCTCAGGGTACAGATTAAATGTTGTTCCTGTTGTTAGGTGATACTGAGTCATCTCTGACTCAAAGTGACCCTATGCACAGCAGAATGAAACTCAACCCAGTCCCCTGCCAGCTCCATGATCCTTGCTATACTTCAGTGCATCGCTGCAGCCATGTGTCAATCCATGTCATTGAGGGCCTTCCCCTCCTTTGCATCTTGCCAAGCATGACATCCTTCTCCAGGGAATGGTCCCTTCTGACAACATGACCAAAGCAGGTGAGACAAAGTCTGGCCATTCTTGCTTCCAAGGAGCATTTCAGCTGCACTTCCTCCAGGACAGATTTGCTAGTCCTTTTGGCAGTCCATGGTCCTTTCAGTTTTCTTTGCCAGCACCACAACTCAAAAGCGTCAATTCTTCTTCGGTCTTCCTTATTCATTGTCCAGCTCTCACATGCGTATGAAGCAATTGAAAATATCATGGCTTGTGTCAGGTTCACCTTAGTCCTCAAGGAGACATCTTTGCTTTTCAGCACTTGAAAAAGGTCCTTTGCAGCCAATTGGCCCAGTGCTATATGTCATCTGATGTCCTGACTGCTGCTTCCATTGGCATTGGTTGTAGAACCAAGCAATGTGAAGTCTTTCACAACTTCAATCTTTTCTTCATTTGTTGTGATATTGCTTATAGGTTCAGTTGTGAGGAATTGTGTTTTCTTTATATTGAGATGTAATCCATACTGCAGACTGTAGTCTTCAATCATCATCAGTAAGTGCTTCAAGTCATCCTCACTTTCAGGAAGCAAAGTTGTGTCGTCAACATATTGCAGCTTGTTAATGAGTCTTCCTGCAATCCTGATGCCACATTCTTCTTCATATAGTCCAGCTTCTCAGATTATTTTCTCAGCATACAGACTGAATAAGTATGATGAAAGGATACAACCCTGATGCACTCCCTTCATTTGAAACCATACAGTGTCCTTTTGTTCTGTTCAAATGACAGTCTCCTGAAGAGATTCTAAAACTTGCACTTGAGTAGAGAGTAGCTACAGCAAATGGAAGAAATGACAAGATAAGAGAGCTGAGCAGAAGATTTCAAAGAGCAGCTCTAGCAGACAAAGGCAATTACTATAATGAAATGTACAATGACCTGGAGTTAGAAAACCAAAAGGGAAGAGCATGCTGGGCATTTCTCAAGCTGAAAGAACTGAGGAAAAAATTTAAGTCTCAAGTTGCAATATTGAAAGATTCTATGGGCAAAATATTGAATGATGCAGGAAGCATCAAAAGAAGATGAAAGGAATACACAGAGCCACAGATTAAATAAGTTTGGTGAAAGGATACAACCCTGACACACTCCCTTCCTGATTTTAAACCAAGCAGTACCCTTGTTCAGTTCTAACAACAGCCTCCTGGTCTTTGCACAGGTTCCTCATGACCACAATTAAGTGTTCTGGAATTCCCATTCTTCTCAATGTTATCCATAATTTATTATGATCCATGGAGTCAAATTCTTTTGCATAGTCAATAAAACACAGTTAAACATTTCTGGTATTCTTTGCTTTCAGCCAAGACCCATCTGACATCAGCAATAATATCACTCGTTCCAACTCCTTTTCTGAATCCAGCTAGCATTTCTGAAAATTCCTTGTTGATATACTGCTGCAACCATTTTTGAATTATCTTCAGCAAAATTTTACTTGTGTGTGATATTAATGACATTGTTCCATAATTTCCACATTCTGTGGGATCACCTTTCTTTGGAATGGTACAAATATGGACCTCTTCTGGTAAGGTGGCCAGGTTGTTGTTGTCTTCCTAATTTCTTGGCATAGACGAATAAGTGCCTCTAGCATAACATCCATTTGTTGAAATATTTCACTGGGTATTCAGTCAATTACTGGATCCTTGTTTTTTGCCAATTCCTTCAGTGCAGCTTCAACTTCTTCCTTCAGTACCATCGGTTGTTGGTCATATGTCACCTCTTGAAATGAATGAAAGTCAAACAATTCTTTTTGGTACAGTGACTGCGTATTCCTTCCATCTTCTTTTGATGTTTCCTGTGTCAGTCAATATTTTGCCCATAGAATCCTTCAATCTGCAACTCAAGGCTTGAATTGTTTTCTCAGTCCTTTCAGCTTGAGAAATGCTGAGTGTGTTCTTCCCTTTTGGTTTTCTAACTCCAGATCTTTGCACATTTCATTATAATAAGTGACTTTGTCTTCTTGAGATGCTCTTTGAAATCTTCTGTTCAGCTCTTTTATCTTGTCATTTCTTCCATTTGCTTTAGCTACTCTTCATTCAAGAGCAAATTTCAGATTCTCTACTGACGTCCATTTTGGTTTTTCTTCCTTTCTTGTCTTTTTAACGACTTCTTGCTTTCTACATGCATGATGTTCTTAATGTTATCCCACAAGTCATCTACTTTTTGGTTATTGGTGTTCAGTGTGTCAAATCTATTCTTTAGATGGTCTCTAAATTTAGGTGGGTTATCATCAAGATCATATTTTGGCTCTCATGGACTTGTTTTGTTTTCAACTTCAACTTGAATTTGCATATGAGCAGTTGATAGTCTCTTCCACAATCAGCTCCCGGCCTTGTTTTGGCTGAAGATATTAAGCTTCTCCATTGCCTCTTGTCACAGATGCAGTCGATCTGATTCCTGTGTATTCCATCTGGTGAAGTCCACATGTGTAGCGGAGTTTGTGCTGTTGATAAAAGGTATTTGCAAGGAATAAATCTTTGGTCTTGCAAAATTCTATCATGCAATCTCCAGCAATATTTCTATCACCAAGGCCATATTTTCTAACTACTGGTGAGTCTTCTTTGTTTCCAACTTTCACATTCCAATCACCAGTAATAATCAGCATATCTTGATCACATATTTGGTCAATTTCAGACTTCAGAAGTTGGTAAAAATCTTCAATTTCTTCATCTTTGGCTTTGGTGATAAGTGTGTAAATTTGAATAATAATATCATTCATTGGTCTTCCTTGTAGGCATATGGATATTATCCTATCACTGACAGCATTATACTTTAGGATAGATCTTGAAACATTGTTTGTGATGATGAATGCCACACCATCCCTCTTCAATTTATCATTTCTGACATAATAAATCACATGGTTGTCTGATAAAAAATGGCCAAAACCAGTCTATTTCAGCTCATTGATGCCTAGGATATTGATCTTTATGTGTTCCATTTCATTTTTGACAAGTTCCAATTTTCCTAGATTCATACTTATATTCATACTTATAGTCCATGTTCCAATTATTAATGGATGTTGGAAGCTGTTTCTTCTCACTTTGAGTCATGCCACATCAGCAAATGGAGGTCCCAAAAGCTTTACTCCATCCAAGTCATTAAGGTCAACTCTACTTTAGGAGATACCTCTTCCCCAGTCCTATTTTGAGTGCCTTCTGACCTGAGGGGCTCATCTTCCAGCACTATATCAGACAGTGCTTCAGGGCTATTCATAAAATTTTCCAGTGATATATCAGTCAGTGTTTCACTGCTATTCATAAGGTTTTCACTGGTCAGTTCTTTGAGAAGTGGATGGCCCCTTCCTTCTTCCAACTCTGTCTTAGTCTGGAAGTTCTTTTGAAACCTGTCCACCATGGCTGACCCTTCTGGTATTTGAAATTCCAGTAGCATAGCCTCCAACCTCACAGAAACATGCAAGCCACTACGGTACAACAAACTGACATAGGAGTGGTGGATCCTAGGCATTAGTGAGCTGAAATGGAGTGGTATTGGTCATTTTGAATTGGACAATCATATGGCCTACTATGTCAGGAATGAAAAACTGAAGAGGAATGATATTGCATCCAGCATCAAAAGTAACATTTCAAGACCTTTCCTGAAGTACAATACTATCAGTGATACAAATGTCTATATGTCTACAAGGAAGACCAGTTAAAACTACTATTATTCAAATTGTTGTTGTTGTTGTTGTTGTTAGGTGCCCTCAAGTCACCTCCAACTCATAGTGACCCTACGAACAGCAGAACAAAACACTGCCTGGCCCTGTGCCAGCTCCACGATCCTTACTATACTTGAGCCCATCGTCGCAGCCACTGTGTCAATCCATCTCATTGAGGGCCTTCCCCTATTTCACTGACCCTCCACCTTACCAAGCATGACATCTTTCTTCAGGGACTGGTCCCTTCTGACAACATGACCAAAGTAGGTGAGACAAAGTCTGGCCATTCTCGCTTCCAAGGAGCATTCCAGCTGCCCTTCCCGCAGGACAGATTTGTTAGTTCTTTCAGCAGTCCATGGTACTTTCAGCATTCTTCACCAGCACCACAACTCAAAAGCATCAACTCTTCTTCAGTCTTCCTTATTCATTGTCAGCTCTCACATCCATATGAAGTTATTGAAAATATCATGGCTCATGTCAGGCACACCTTAGTCCTCAAGGAGACATCTTTGCTCTTTAGCACTTGAAAGAGGACCTTTGCAGCAGATTTGCCCAGTGCTATATGGAGCTCTGGTAGCATAGTGGCTAAGTCACTTGCCTGCTAACCAGACAGCTGGCGGTTCAAACCCACCAGCCACTCCTCGGAAGGAAGGTTGGGCAATCCTACTTCCGTAGTGATACTGCCTCGGAAACCCAAGGAGGGGTCGCTATGAGTCGGGGCCGACTCGATGGCACATAACAACAACAACAACAATATGTCGTCTGATGTCCTGACTGCTGCTTCCATTGGTGTAGACTGTAGAACCAAGTAATGTGAAATCTTTGACAACTTCAATCAATCTTTTCTCCATTTATCATGATGCTGCTTGTAAGCACTTTTGTTTTCTTTATATTGAGATGCAATACATACTGCAGACTGTAGTCTTCAATTTTCATCCATAAGTGTTTCAAGTCATAAGTGTTTCAAGTGAGCAAAGTTGTGTCATCAGCATACTGCATGTTGTTAATGATTCTTTCTCCAATCCTGATGCCAGTTCTTTTTTGTACAGGCCAGCTTCTAGGATTATTTGCTCAGCATACAGATTGAATAAGTATGGTGAAACGATACCACCCTGATGCACTCTCTTCTTGATTTTAAACCATGCAGTGTCCCCTTGTTCTGTTCAAATGACAGCCTCCTGGTCTATGTACAGGTTCCTCATGAGAACAATTAAGTGTTCTGGAATTCCCATTCTTCTCAATGTTACCCATAATTTGTTATGATCCACACAATAGAATGCTTTTGCATAGTCAATAAAACACAAGTAAATATCTTTGTGGTATTCTTTGCTTTGAGCCAAGACCCATCTCACATCAGCTATGATATCTCTCATTCCAAGTCCTCTTCTGAATCTGGCTCGCATTTCTGGAACTTCTCTGTCAATGTATTGCTGCAACCATTTTTGAATCATCTTCTGTAAGATTTTACTTGCATATGATATTAATGATATTGTTCAATAATTTCCACGGTTTGTTGGATCACCTGTCTTTGGAATGGGTACAAATATGGACCTCTTCCAGTCAGTTGGACAGGTAGCTGTCTTCCAAATCTCTTGGCATAGCTGAGTGAGTGCCTCCAGTGGGGCATCCATTTGTTGAAACATTCCAATGGGTATTCTGTCAATTCCTGGAGCCTTGTTCTTTGCCATTTCCTTCTTCCTTTGACTTCTTCCTTCAATACTTTTGGTTCTTGATCATATGCCACCTCCTGAAACAGATGAAGATCAACCAATTCTTTTTGGTACAGTGACTGTGTATTCCTTCCATCTTCTTTTGATGTTTCCTGTGTCAGCCAATATTTTGCCTATAGAATCTCTCAAGATTGCTACTGGAGGCTTAAATTTTTCCTCATTTTCTCAGCTTGAGAAATGCTGAGCATGTTTTTCCCTTTTGGTTTTCTAACTCCAGGTCTTTTCACATTTCATTATAGTAATTGGCTTTGTCTGCTCAAGCTGCTTTTTGAAATTTTCTGTTTAGCTCTTTTATCTTGTCATTTCTACTATCTGCTTTAGCTACTCTCCACTCAAGAGAAAGTTTCAGAGTCTCTTCTGTCATCCATTTGGGTCTTTTCTTTGTTTCTCATCTTTTTAATGATCTCTTGCTTTCTTCATGGATGATATTCTTGATGTCATCCCTCAGTTCTTCTGATTTTTGGTCATTGGTGTTCAATCCATCAAATCTATTCTTTAAATGATCTCTAAATTCAGGAGGGATATAGTTAAGGTCATATTTTGGTCCTGTGGACTTGTTTTAATTGTCTTCAATTTCAAGTGCATGTTCAGTTAATTTCAGACTGCAGGAGTTGATAAAAAATCTTCAATTTCCTCATCTTTGGCTTTGGTGGTTGGTGCATAAACTTGAATAATAGTAGTATTAACTGATCTTCCTTGCAGGCATATGGATATTATCCTATCATTGACAGAATTGTATTCAGGACAAATCTTGAAACATCCTTTGTGATGATAAATGCCACACCATTCCTCTTCAAATTATCATTCCCAGCATAGTAGATCATATGGTTGTCTGATTCAAAATGGCCAAAACCAGTCCATCTGAGCTCACTAACCAGCCACTCCTCAGAAGCAAGACTGTGCAATCTACTTCTGTAGAGATACCACCTCAGAAACTGAAGGAGTGTCATTATGAGTCAGAACTGACTCAATGGCAGTGTGTTTTTATTTTATTTTGAATGCCAAGGATAGCAATCTTTATCCATTCCATTTCATTTTTGACAACTTCTAATTTTCCTAGATTCCTACTTGGTATATTGCATGTTCTGATTAATAATGGATGTTATAGCTGTTTCCCCTCAATTTGAATGATGTCACATTAGCAAATGGAGGTCCCAAAAGCTTTACTTTATCCATGTCATTAAGGTTGGTTCTAGTCTGATGAAGCAGCTCTTTCCAAGTCATATTTTGAATGCCTTACAAACTAAGGGCCTCGTCTTCTTGCACTGGATTGGACAATGTTTCCAGGCTATTTGTAAGGTTGCCCAGTAATGTATCAGACAGTATTTCTCTGCTTTCCATAAGGTTTACCCTGGCCAATTCTTTGATAAGTGGATGACCTCTTCCTGCTTCCTAGTCTGTCTAGTCTGTAAGCTGTGTTGAAACCTATGCATCATGTACAACCCTGCTAGCATTTGAAACACTGGTGGTATAACCTGAAGCCTCACAGCAACATGCAAGCCACCACAGTATGACAAACTGACAAACAAATTCTTCTTCATTAACCATTCAAAACCTCACCACCCTCTTCCTCTTACCTGGATCCTGCCACCTTGTCATCCCCGGCTTTCCCTCCCTCCTGCCTTTGGGTGGGGCCTATCTCCCTCCCTTTACCTGGCTCCTGCCACCTTGTTGTCCCCAGCTTTCCCCAAAATTTATGTACCAACCACTAAGCCAAAGATGAAGAAATTGAAGATTTTTACCAACTTCAGCAGTCTGAAATTGACCAAACATGTGATTAAGAGGTACTGATTGCTACTGGTGATTGGAATGCAAGAGTTGGAAACAAACAAGAAGCCTCAGTAATTGGAATATATGACCTTGGTGATGGAGATGACACCAGAGACCACATGATAGAATTTTGCAAGACCAAGGACTTATTAATCACAAATACCTTTTTCCAACAACATAAACCACAGCTAAACACATGGACTTTGCCAGATGGAATACACAGGAGTCAAATGGACTACAACTGTGAAAAGAGGCTATGGAGAAGCTTGATATCATCAGTCAAAACAAAGGCAGGGGCTGACTGTGGAACAGACTATCAATTACTCATATGCAAGTTCAAGTTAAAGCTGAAGACAATTAAAAGAAGTCCATGAGAGCCAAAATATGACCTCGAGTATATCCCACCTTAAATTAGAGACCATAAGAAGAAAAGATTTAATGGATTGAACACCAATGACTGAAGACCAGACAAGTTTGCTAAGACATCAAGAACATCATACATGAAGAAAGCAAAAGATCATTAAAAAGACAGAAAAGGAAGAAATGACAAAAATGGATGTCAGAAGAGACTCTAAAACTTGCTCTTGAATGTTGTTGTTGTTGGTGTGTGCCATGGAGTCGGACCCAATTCATAGTGACCCCTCCTTGGGTTTCCAAGGTGGTATCACTACAGAAGTAGATTGCCCCATCTTCCTTCTGAGGAGTGACTAGTAGGTTTGAATCACCAGACTTCTGGTTAGTAGTCAAGTGCCTTAGGCACTACACTACCAGAGCTCCTTGTTCTTGAATAGAGAGTAGCTAAAATGAATGGAAGAAATTATGAAATAAAAGATCTGAACAGAAGATTTCAAAGGGTGGCTTGAGAAGACAAGGTAAAGTATTGTAATGAAATATGCAAAGACTCAGAATTAGAAAAACACACTAAACATTTCTAAAGCTAAAAGAACTGAAAAAAAAATTCAAGTGTCAAGTTGCAAGACTGAAGGATTCTGTGGCCAAAATCTTGAACAATACAGGAAGCATCGAAAGCAGATAGAAGAAATACAGATTCCTGTACCGAAAAGAATTGGTCGATGTTCAACCATTTCAGGAGGTGGCATATGATCAAGAACCAATGGTATTGAAGGAAGAAGTCCAAGCTGAACTGAAGGAATTGGATAAAAACAAGGCTCCAGGAAGTGACAGAGTACCCATTGAGA
>NW_006921958.1:2857228-2858766 GCF_000298275.1 Orycteropus afer afer
CCAATCAGGTATAAGATGATTAACATTAAGGGTAGGTTGCAGCACCCTTAGTCCCACCACAGCCCTGATTGGATGTAAGAGGAGCTCCCTGTAACATGGTCTGCAACACCTTTTATCTTACAGAAGATAAAAGGAGAGAGAATCAAGCATAGAAGGGGGATCTACTATGATCAAGAAAGAGGAACCAAGAGTAGAACACGTCCTTTGGACCCAGGGTCCTGGGGCTGGGGTTCTTCTAGGAACAAGAGACACAGAGAAAGAAAGTCTTGTACTAAAGCCGGCACTCTTAACCCAGAATTCTAGCCTCCTAAACTGTAGTACACAGACAACACAACTCTGCTTGCTGAAAGTCAGGATGACTTGAAACACTTACTGATGAAGATTAAAGACTTCAATCTGAGGTAAGGATTACATCTCAACAGAAAGAAAATGAAAATCCTCACAATTGGACCAATACTCATCACAATAGATAGAGAAAAGATTAACGTTGTCAAAGATTTCATATTACTTGGTTCCACAATCAACATTAAGTCAAGACAGATGATGTATTGCACTGAGCAAATCTGCTATAAAAGACCGCTTTAAAGTGCTGAAGAGCAAAGATGTCTCTATCAACACTAAGGTATGCCTAACCCAAGCAATGGTATTTTCAATCATCTCATAGGAATATGAAAGCTGGACAATGAATAAGGAAGACCAAAGAATAGTTGATGCTTTTGAGTTGTGGTGCTGGTGAAGAATGCTGAAAGTACCATGGACTGCTAAAAGAACTAAAAAATCTGTCCTAGAAGAAGGGCAGCTGGAATGGCCAGACTTCATCTCACCTAATTTGGTCACATTGTCAGAAGGGACCATTCTCTGGAGAAGTATATTGTGCTTGGTAAAGTGGAGGGTCAGCGAAGAAGGGAATGGCCCTCAATGAGATGGATTAACACAGTGGCAGCAATGATGCATTAAAATATAGCAAGGATTATGAGGCTGGCACAGGACATTCTGATGTACAGAGGGTCGCTATGAGTCAAAGCCAACTCAGTGGCACCTAACAACAACAAAACTGTAGGAGAATAAATTTCCACTTGTTAAAGCCATCCACTTGTGGTATTTCTGTTATAGCACACTAGATACCTAAGACAGTGACCATTCCAAAGAAAGGTGATCCAACAGAATGCAAAAATTATCAAACAATATCATTAACATCACACACAAGTAAAATTTTGATGAAGATAATTCAAAAACAGTTACAGCAGTATATTAATGATATGTTGCTGTTGTTGTTGTTATGTGCCTTGGAGTCAGACCTGACTCATAGCTACCCCTCTTTGGGTTTCTGAGACAGTATCACTACAGAAGTAGATTGCCCAACCTTCCTTCTGGGGAATGGCTGGTGGGTTTGAATCACCAGCCTTCTGGTTAGCAGTCAAGTGCCTTAGGTACTATGCTACCATATCTCCAGTAATTCAAGCAGGATTCAGAATAGGATATGGAATGAGGGATAGCTGATGTCAGTGGGACATTGCTGAAAATAAAAAAATACCAGA
>NW_006921958.1:2859706-2868200 GCF_000298275.1 Orycteropus afer afer
GAAAAAGGGGAAGACCCTCAAGAACATGGGTTGACACAGTGGCTGCAATGATGCGCTCAGGTATATCAGGGATTCTGAGGCTGGTGCTGGACCGGGTAGTGTTTGCTTCTGTCGTACATAGGGTTGCTATGAGTTGGAGCCAACTCGACAGCACCTAACAACGACAACAACAACAACAACAACAACAACACATGGTTACAGGACAGGAGGAAGAGGAGAATAAGAGAGAGGGACAGAGTTTGGAACCAAATTTTTTTTTCCTAATTTGCTGAAAACTACAAAACAACAGTCTTAGGAATCTCACAAACTTCAACCGTGATTAATGTTAAAAAAAAAAAAAAAATCCTTCAAGACACATTGTAATCAAAGTGCTGAAAACCAAGGACAAAAAAAAAAATCATAAAAACATCAAGGGAAATATATTATACACAGGGGAACAACAAAAAATACTCTCTTTGATTTCTCATCTGAAATGATGTAAATCAGAAGGCAACACAATAATATATTTAAAGTGGTGAAAGAGAAGAGTTGTCCATCTAGAATTTTAAATTTAATAAAAATATCCCTCAAAATAAAGGAGAAATAATTATTCTTTCAGTCAAACAAAAGCTGGGAGAATGCATTACCGATAAGTCTACACTATACAATTTAAGTCAAAGGAAATTTCCAAACTAAAGAAAATAATACCATATAGCAATGATTCTTCAAGTGGAATTCCAAGACATAATTTACCATATCAACAGGTGATTATCTCAATAGATGCAGAAAAACATTTGACAAAATTAAATTTCAATTTATGGTTTGAAAAGCAACTCAAAATACACTGAGCAAACTAGGAATGGAAGGGAACATCTTCAACCTGATTTTTTAAAAAAAGCATATACAAAGAACTAACATCATACATAACTATGAGAAAGATGGAATGTTTTCCACCTAAAATTAAGAATACGGTAAGCATAACCACTGTAGCCTTTCTTGGGCCACATGTGCTGGGGTTCATAGCCAGTATAAAAAGGCAACAAAAACATGTAGAAACCATACCAACTGGAAATCAGGCATTGTTGTTGCTGTTGTTATGTACCGTCAAGTCAGACCCAACTCATAGCGACCCCTCATTGGGTTTCTGAGGCGGTATCACTAGAGAAGTAGATTGCCTAACCATAACTAAATAAAATCATGTATTTGCATAGACACAGTTCTTTATGTGGGAAATCCCAAATAATCTAAAAAAGAGGTTTTAGAATTAATCAGTAAGTTTACCAAGATTGCATGTTATGAAGTCAATACACAAAAATCAATTGTATTCAAAAGCATGAAATACTTAGGTATTAGGTTAAGCTAGGTCGAGTTGTGTCTGACTCATAACAACCCTACACACAACAGAATGAAACACCGCCTGGTCCCACACCAGCTCCATGATGCTTGCTATACTTGAGTCCATCATTGCAGCCACTATGTCAAACACGTTGAGGGCCTTCCCCTCTTTTGTTGTCCCTCCACCTTACCAAGTATGACATCCTTCTCCAGGGAATGGTCCCTTCTGATAACATGACCAAAGTAGGTGAGACAAAGTCTGGCCATTCTCACTTCCAAGGAGCATTCCAGCAGCACCTCCTCCAGGACAGATCTGTTAGTTCTTTCAGCAGTTCATGGTACTTTCAGCATTCTTTGCCAGCATGATAACACAAAAGCATCAACTCTTACTTCAGTCTTCCTTATTCATTGCCCAGCTTTCACGTGCATACAAGGCCATTGAAAATATGATGGCTTGTGTCAAGCACACCTGAAAGCAGAGAAAAACCCTGGGGGTTGGGGATGGCCAAGCTAGAGCAAGGAAGCAGAGTCAGGGATCCAGGTAAGGCCGGGGACCCAGGCCACACCCCTCCCAAGCAGCAGGAAAGAGGCAGGGATCTATGTAAGAGGAGGGTGGAGAAAGCTGAGAGGTTTTGAACAGCTAAGGGAGACAGTTTGTCCTACTGTGATGGCATGTTGCTGTGAGGCTTGAGGCTGTGCCACTGGTATCTCAACCCAGTAGGGGTGCACATGGTGCACAGGTTTCAACAGCTTACAGACTGAGACAGATTAGGAAGAAGGAAGCCATCCACTTGTCAAAGAATTGGCCAGGGAAAACCTAATGAATAGCAGAGAAACACTGTCTGATACATTACTGTGCAACTTTATGAATAGTCCAGAAACATTGTCCAATACAGTGCAGGAGGATAAGCCACTTAGGTTGGAAAGCTTTCAAAACAGGACCAAGAAAGAGCTGCATCATCGGAGTAGAACCAGCCTTAGTGATATAGATAAGGTAAAACTTTCGAGACCTCTATTTGCTAACGTGGCATGACTCAAATTGAGGAGAAACAGCTGCAAACATCCGTTAACAATGAGACCATGCAATATACCTAGTAAGAATCTAAGAAATTGGAAATTGTCAAAAATGAAATGGAGTACATAAAGATTGATACCCTAGGCATTAATGAGCTGAAATGGACTGGTTTGGGCCATTTTGAATCAGACCACCATGTGGTCTACTATGCAGGGAATGACAGTTTGAAGAGAAATGGCATGGCATTCATCATCACAAAGGATGTTTCAAGATCTGTCCTGAAATACAATGCTGTCAGTGATAGGACAATATCCATATGCCTAAAAAGAAGACGAGTTAATATGACTATTATTCAAATTTATTCACCAACTACCAAAGCCAAAGATGAGGAAATTGAAGATTTTTATCAGCTTTTGTAGTCTGAAATTGATCAAACATGTAATCAAGATGTGTTAATTATCACTGGTGACTGGAATACAAAAGTTGGAAACAAAGAAGAATCACCGGTAGTTGGAAAATTTGGCCTTGGTGACAGAAATGATGCTGGAAATTGCATGATAGAATTTTGCAAGACCAATGACTTATTCATTGTAAACACCTTTTTTTCAACAACACAAATGGTGGCTATACATATGGACTTCTCCAGATGAAGTACACAGGAATCAGATTGACTACATCTGTGGTAAGAGGCAATGGAAAAGCTCAATATCTTCAGCCAAAACCAGGCCAGGAGTTGATTGTGGAACAGACCATCAACTGCTCATATGCAAGTTCAACTTGAAGTTAAAGACAATTAAAACAAGTCCATGAGAGTCAAAATATGATCTTGAATATATCCCTCCTGAATTTAGAGATTATCTAAAGAATAGATTTGATGCATTGAACACCAATGACCGAAAACCAGAAGAACTGTGGGATGACATCAAGAACATCATCCATGAAGAAAGCAAGAGGTCACTAAAAAGATGAGAAAAGAAAAAACCCAAATGAATGACAGAAGAGACTCTGAAACTTGCCTTTGAGTGGAGAGTAGCTAAAGCAAATAGAAGAAATGACAAGATAAAAAAGCTGAACAGAAGATTTCAAAGGGCAGCTCGAGCAGACAAAGCCAATTACTATAATGAAATGTGCAAAGGCTTGGAGTTAGAAAACCAAAAGGGAAGAACATGCTTGGCGTTTCTCAAGCTGAAAGAACTAAGGAAAAAAATTAAGCCTCGAGTTGCAATATTACAAGATTCTATGGGCAAAATATTGAATGATGCAAGAAACATCAAAAGAAAATGGAAGGAATACACAGTCAGTGTACCAAAAAGAACTGGTCGATCTTCATCCATTTTAGGAGGTGGCGTATGTTCAAGAACCAATGGTACTGAAGGAAGAAGTCAAAGCTGTGTTGAAGGAATTGGCGAAGAACAAGGCTCCAGAAATACTTAAGTATAAATCTAACAAAATATGTGTACTCTCTGTATGCCAAAACTAAAAAACACTGATTGTGATAGTTAAATTTGTATGTCAACTTGGCTGGGCCTGGTTGAATGGCTGGGAAGCTGGTGGTAGTTATTCCTCATGATGAGACTGGCAAACAACTCCACGATGGGATCTACCACAAGCAGCTGAGTAGCTGCCTTTGGGATGTGGTCTGCTTCCTGTATCTAAGGAGAGGCCTTGGCAATAGTCTCTAGCCTATGGCATGCTTGGACCCTGCATGTGTCATTGCTCAGTAGCCTGCCATGCTCTGCCAACCCTGGGACTTACAATACACTTGAGTTAATGGCCTGCCATGTGGTTTGGTAACATCAGGACTGTGCCTTTTTACTTGTCAACCTTGGGCTTGTCAGCCTCAGCAGTCAGCAGCTGTCTGAGTAAAGAGATGCCTCTAGCTTCAGTGGGCCAGGAGCAAGAGGCAGAGCTGAAGCCCAAGGTCTAGGGGCTTTCACACAGCCCCTACAGCCTGGCACTCTGAACTCAGACTTCTAGCCTCTTGAACTGTAAGAGAATAAACTGTTTGTTAAGGCCATTCTGTTTGTGGTATATTTCTGTCAGAGTGGCACTAGGGGACTAGAACACTGATGAAAGAAATATAAAAGAACTAAATAAGTGGAATCATGAATTTATTAAAAGACTAATATTTTCAAATTTCATCAAATTGATGTCTAAATTCAAGAAGTACATTTTATCAAAATTGTCAAGCATAGTCTCAAATTTATGTGGAAAGGCAAAGGAACTAGAAAAGCCAAAATACTTTAGGAAAAGAATAAACTTGGAGGGCTCACAGTATTTGATTGAAAAACTTATTATAAAACTACAGTTATCAAGGGGAGCTCTGGTAGCATAGTGCCTAAGGCACTTGACTGCTAACCAGAAGGCTGGCGGTTCAAACCCACCTGCCACTCTTCAGAAGGAAGGTTGGGCAATCTACTTCCATAGTGATACTGCCTCAGAAACCCAATGAGGGGTCACTGTAAGTCGGGTCCGACTCGGTGCATAACAACAACAACACAGTTATCAAGACAGTGTTGTGCTGGTGAAAGGAAGACATATAGATCAATGGGAAATAATACAGATTCCAGAAATAAACCTGCACAGATAATCAATTTTTTTTTTTTTTTTAAATAAATGTGTAAAGGCATTCTGGTGGTGCAGTGCCTAAGGCATTTGACTGCTAACCAGAAAGTTGGCAGTTCAAACCACCAGCCACTCTACAGAAGAAAGATGGGGCAATCTACTTCCATAAAGATTCCCCACCTCAGAAACCCGGGAAGGGGTTCACCATAAGTCAGAATCACCTCGTGGAAGTGGGTTTGGTTTTTTAAAGGCAATTTAATGGGGAGATGATGATGAAACAACTGGATATCCAAATGCAAACAATGAACTTTGCCTCATACCTCACACCATATCATATACAAGAATTAACTCAAAATGAATCAAAGACCTAAATGTAAAAGCACAAATCTTGTAGAAGAAAATCATTGTAACTTTGAGTTAGGTAAAGATTTCTTATATAATGACACAAAATACATAATTCATAAAATATTAAAATTAACATGTTGAACACAGTAAAATGAATAATCTTACTCTTTGAAAAATGTAGTTTAGAATATTTTAAAAAAGACTGAGAAAAAAACATTTCATAAGCACATTTTTAATAAAGGATCTGTATCCTGAATATATAAAGAACTAAAAACAAATTACTTGAATGGGCAAGAGATTTGAATGGATACACTTCACTAAAAGAAATATGTGAATGACAAAAAATAAGCACAACTAAAAATATTTAGCATCATTAGGCATTCACAAGAAACCAAACTCACTGCCGTCAAGTTGGTTCCGACTCATAGCGACCCTTCCTTGGGTTTCTGTGACTCAATTAACCTTCCAAAAGTAAGTAGATTGCCCAATCTTCCTTCTGAGGAATGGCTAGTGGGTTTGAACCACCAGCCTTCTGGTTAGCAGTCAAATGCCTTAGCCACTATGCCACTAGGCATTAGGAGGTAATGTAAATTAAAACCACAGCTTGATAGCTTGGTGCATATATTAGAATAGCTGAAATTTTTTACAGAGAAAGAAGACAATACCATTGATAGTGAGGATGCAGAGCAAGGCATTTGACTGCTGACCAGAAGGCTGGCAGTTCAAACCCAACAGCCACTCCTCAGAAGGAAGATTGGGCAATCTACTTCCGTAGAGATACAGCCTCAGAAACCTAAAGAGAGGTCGCTAACAGTCTGACTGACTCGGCAGTGAGTTGGTTTCATTTTTTATTTTTTAATATTGCTTGTTGGAATCCAAAATATTACAGCTACTTTGCAAAAATATTAGAATAAATCCATACAACCCAGCAATCTCCCTTCTAGGTATTTACTCAGGGGAAATGAAAATTTATGATCATACAAACTTGCTTTTGAAATTGTATTGTGGCTTTATTTACAATCACAAACAATTGGAAACAACACCAATGTCCTTCAACCAGTGAATGCACAAACAAAATGGCATGCATTCATAAATTGAGATACTACTCAACAATAAAAAGAAGCCAGCATGGCAAAACATAGATAAAACCCAAAAGCGTTACACTGAGAATAACAAAGCAAGAAACTTGATGGACCCACTCTCTTACAAAAGCAGTGAAAATACTGGCAAAACCATAAAAACTGGCCATTTTAGAATTCTGGAGATTAACTACAAGCCTTGAACAAACTGAGAAGCATCTATTCAAGAAAAACTATGAATCTTGGTAGCAACAGTGGGTCTGTGTGGTACCAGTAACTTGGGGCCATCCCCGTCCGCCCTCAGTGATGCAGTAGTCATGACAAACCAAAGTCCCATCTCTTTCAGAATTCTGTTAAAAGCCTCATATCTAGGAAACAGTCCATAATTTGACCAAACTAGAAGCTCGCTGGGAAATCTCTATTCCCATGGTGTCGCTGCTATTAGATTTGACTCTGAGCTCAACTCTGCAAAAAAGCCCTATGGCTACAGCATTACTAAAAACAGTAGCAATCTGCCGGAGCCATCACAGCTGCCCAAGGCTGTGATTGCAGTTGGGCCAGACATGAGACTGGCAAAAATTAAAAAAGAAGACCTGGAGAACTAGATAGCCATAGAGGACTTAGAGAGCTCTAACATGGTCCAGAGGCTCTAAGAGACTGCTTATGCTCCGGGATACACGCATGCTCAAGAAAGACCTGGAGAAGGAAAGACCCCGGCATTGCCTCTGCCTGAACCTGAGGTCTTGTGCGCGCAGGAAGTGAAGAGTAGGCATGATGTGTAAATGGCCTGACGTTTGAAGGCACACCTTCAGTAGGCAAAGGGTGGAAAACTTACTGCTTAAGGAACTCAAGGAAGTCTGATTGACCGCCAGGTGACCACTAGATTATACTGACATAGGGGTGCCCTCGAGGAAGCCAGGTTTAAAAATATCAACGGGAACGTGAAAAATCTAGAACACAGTCACTCCACACAGCAGGGAATACAGAATTAGCACAGGAAAGGCACTGAATAAATAAGCCGCAACCAGAAAAACAAAAACAAACAACTCAGCAGCAGCAACAATCCCTGGAGGAGGAAGTAGCAGATGACAGAGTTGCTACAATATGCCATCTAAAGCATTCAATTTTCTACCAAAAAAAAGTGTGACACACGCAAAGAAACGGGAACATGGGGGCTGATACACAGAGAAAAAAGCAGCCAACAGAAAAATGGCCCTGAGGGAACCCAGATGTTGGGTTCAGTAGGCAGAGGGTTTAAATCAGCTCTTAGAAACATTTTCAAAGAACTTGAAAAATATGTGTTCAAAGAATTAAAGACAGTAGGACAACTATGTCTCACCAAATAGTGAACACCCATGAAGAGACAGATAACTAAAGAGGCAAAGAAAGAAAGAAACAAGCAGATATTCTGGAGTTTAAAAGCATGATACCTGAGATGAAAATTTCACTAGAAGGGCTGAACAACAACTTTCAGCCCACACACACACAAAACTGGCAATCAAAAATTTAAAGAAGAATTAATAACAATCATTCTCAAACTCTTCCAAAAGAGCAAATAGGAAGAAACATTTCCCAATTTAATCTCAGAGGCCAGTATTATACTGATACCAAATCCAGACTAAGACATCAAAAGAAAACTACAGACGGATGTCTTTTATGAATATGGATGCAAATATTCACGACGAAATACTGGTAAACAAAATCCAACAACCTTAAAAAGAATTAATATCCCATGACCACATGAGATTAATCCCAGGACTTTGAGGTTAGTTTTAACATCTGAAAAACTATTGATGCAGTAGATCATATTCATAGAATAAAACATAAAAGCTGCATGATCGTCTCAATAGATGGAATAAAAGTATCTGACAAATTTCAACATCATTTCATATGAAAACAATCAACAAATTAAGACTAAAAGAGAACTTTCTCAAATTGGTAAAGGGAATCTTTGAAAAACCCACAGCTAACATCATACTTCATGATTAACGTAATAAAACCTGGATGCTTTTATATTAATATCAGGAACAAGGTAAGTATATTCACTCTTGCCATTTCTATTCAACATTGGACTAAAGGTTAGCTGAGCAATTAGCAAGAAAAAGAAATGACAGTCTTTCAGATTGGAAAGAAAAAAGCAAAACTATCTCTATCTGCAAATGAAATGATCTTGTAT
>NW_006921958.1:2869220-2870097 GCF_000298275.1 Orycteropus afer afer
TCTACAGAGTCCTGCCAGTAATGCTGCTCTCACAAAGCCCTGACACAATCCTTCCTCCTGAAGGTTTCAGGAGCCTGATGTGAAAGGGTGACCACCATCTTTGAACACAGTTGTTTGTTTCCTACTCAGGTCTAAACACCACAGGAAACAGACTGGGTTGCTATGCAACACATACATGGCCTTTTTTAGAATGACAATTATTGAATTTTTTTGAACTGGTTTGAAGCCCTAATAGCCACATGCAAAAGAATGAAGTTGAAGCCTACTTCACACTATATTTTTTTTTTTTTAAAAAAAAGGTTCAAATATCCAAATGTAAGGTCTAAAACTATAAACTCTTAGAAGTTTATGATTTTGGATTTACCAATAGATTCTTAGATATGACACCAAAAGAATGAGCAACAAAAGAAAAAATAGATAGACTGGACCTCATCAAAATTAAAAATATTTGTGCTTTATAAAACACTATCAAGAAAGTGAAAAAACAACCCACATACATTGAAACCCTTTCATTGCTAGTGGCAATGCAAAATTGAATAGCCAGAAAATAGTTGTACAGTTTCTCAAAAAGTTAAACATGGAGATACTATATGACTGTATATACCTGGGAGAATTGAAACATATTCATACAAAACCTTGTACACAATTTTCCATAGCAGAATATTCAAAAAGTCAAAGCAATCTAAATGTCCATCAACTTATGATAAACAAAATGTGGTATACTCACACAATGAAATATCATTTGGACATTGTTGTTGTGTTGTTGTTGTTAGGTGCTGTCAAGTCATCTTTGACTCATAGCGACCCTATGCACAGCAAAATGAAACACGGCCCAGTCCCACACCAACTCCACTATCCCTGCTATACTTGAGCCCAT
>NW_006921958.1:2898853-2902609 GCF_000298275.1 Orycteropus afer afer
CAAACAAAAAAGCAAACCCACTGCCGCTGAGTTGATTCCTACTCCTAGCGAACCTAGAGAGCAGAGAACTGACCCACAGGGTTTCTAAGGCTGTCATCTTTATGGAAGCAGACTGCCGCACCTTTCTCCTGTGGAGTGGCTTGAACTGCCAACCTTTTAGTTAGCAGGCAAGCACCTTAACCACGGTGCCACCAGGGCTCCCTTAGGGGAATAGTATCCCCCTAAATAGCCATCTCTGGTAGCATAGTGCCTAAGGCACTTGACTGCTAACCAGAAGCTGGAGGTTCAAACCCACCAGCCACTCCTTGGAAGAAAGATGGGGCAATCTACTTCCATAGTGATACTGCGTCGGAAACCCAAGGAGGAGTCACTACGAGCCGGATCCAACTCGAGGGCACATAACAACCACAACAAATATCCATGTACACCTGGAATCTCAGAATGTGATCTTATTTGGAAATAGGGCCTTTGCAGATAAATTAGTTAAGTTAACCTGAGCTCCTGCTGGAATAGGAGGAGTCTGACAGTCAGTGACTGGAGTCCTTAGAAGAGAAAACAGAGACACACAGAAAGGAGACACCATGTGACGATGGATGCAGAGGTTGGAGTGATGCAGCTACAAGAATGCTAAGGGTTGCCACCAGCACTAGAAACTAAGAGAAGGTGCAGAAAGCAGGAACCTTCAGAAGAAGCACGGCCTGCCCACTCCTTGATTTCAGACATCTGAGTGGCTAAGGCATTTGACTGCTAACCAGAAGATTGGAGGTTCAAACCCACTAGGCACTCCAGGAGGGAAGACTGGACAATCTACTTTCACAAAGATTTATTGCCTCAGAAACTCAGAGGGGGCCTCTATGAGTCAGAATCAACTCAACGGCAGTGAGTTTGGTTTGGTTCATATCCACATGAAAGCTGGACAGTGAATAAAGAAGACTGAAGAAGAGTCGATGCCTTTGAATTGTGGTGTTAGTGGAGAATACTGAAAATACCATGGACTTCCAGAAGAATGAACAAATCTGGCATGGAAGAAGTAGAGCTGGAATGCTCGTTGAAAGTGAGAATGGCCAGACTTCATGTCACCTACTTTAGTCATGTAGTCAGTGCGGTTCCTGGAGAAGGATATCATGCTTGGCAAAGTGGAGGGTCAGTTAAAAAGGGGAAGACTCTCAACAAGATGGCTTGACATGGTGGCTGCAACCATGGGCTCAAGCATGGCAAGGATTGTGAGAACCAGGCAGTGTTTCCTGCCTGACCTGGGGTTGCTAGGGGCAGGAGCCGACTCACCAGCCCTAACAGCACAACAGCCTTCAGAACTCGAGAGAATAAGGTTCTGGTGTTTGAAGCCATCCGGGGTGTGGTTCTTTGTAATGGTAGCTCTAGGAAACAAATACAGCTCCCTTTGTGGTTATAAATGGCTTTGCTGGAAATGTGGCATTTGGGACAGCAGAGAAATTGGGCTGTTTGATAAGGATGGAGATGTAAATTCCAAGGGACTATTCAGGGGCTCTGGTGGCACAGTGGACACAGTGCTTAAAGTATTCAGTTGCTAATGAGCAGGTCGGCAGTTTGAACCCACCAGCCACTCCATGGGAGAAAGATGAAGCAGTCTGCTTCTGTGAAGCTTACAGCCCTCGAAACCTTTGGGAGACTTCTACTCTGTCCCATAGAGTCACTGAGTTGGAATCAACTTGCTGGCTGAAGGCTTCTTTGGTTTAGGTGTCCTGGAGCAGTCTGTTGAAAAGAGGGTTAGGGATGACATCTTGATCCCTCAGCCCTGAGCTCACCACCCGAGGTCTCCCTGGAGCCAGCTGGTCCAGAGACTTGGAGGCAGGACCCCCGGAATAGTCACTAAGGCTAGACCAGGGCCAATGCTCTGAAAAACTGTCAGGGTCACGCCCCTCCTGGGCTTGGAGCTCAAATAATCTGTCTCTCTGCCCTGCAGAGGAAAATGGGAGAACGCACCTCCCTTGGAGGGTATTCACGAAACGGGGAAGAATGAAGTGACTCGTGTATGAATGCCTGCTCTCAGTCCCGCCCTCCAGCTTGCGGACTGAACTATGCTGCACTCTGATTGGTCCACTGCTCCACTGTGTTCCCTGTCATGTGTGGTAGCACCAGCACCTGAAGCAGGGGCTGGAAAGTGGCTCAGTCCCAGTCAGGAGGCCCTTGGCCCTCAGGACAGGGTGCTGGGTGTGGTGTGGGGGCAGGGCATTGGCTAGCTAGGTGGTTAGTGCTTTTGTGAGGGACAAGGACTAAGTGTGTCCCCAGGGAGGTGAGAGGGTAGAGAAGCTGGGGGCCTGGGTCCTCGCCTGCTTGTGTCGCCTGCTGTGGTCCCACTGTGCAGGGGAAGCTGGGGAATCCCCCATCCAGGACCTTCCTTGGCAAGGGTGGTGCCCTCCAAGGGGCTGTACTCCTCCCAGATGGTGCAGCCTGGGCCCATTACACCACCAGGCTGGTCCATCCAGTCATAGTGGGGAGATATGCCAAAGGAAGCCAAAGGCCCCTCATTCAGGGGAGAAGACTGAGGTCAGGGGACCCTTCCAGGGGCTACCTAGCAAGTCTGTGGAGATTGGGGTCCCTTCCAGGCCCTGATTCCCTCTAGATCGGTCCCTTTGGGGACTCAAATGCCCATGTTAAGTTCAGCAAGAGAAGCCAGCTGGACATAGCATCCAGCCCAGTCCTGCACGTAAGTCCTGGGTCATGCAGCCAGGCCCAGAACAGGCTCTCAGCAGGCATGAGGCCTCCCTGCCCAGTGTCTGGCCTGGTCCAGGAGGCCAGGGAACGGGATAAACGCTGCCCTCCGTGTGGACAGCTCTGGTTGGCAGAGCTGGAAATGGGAGACATCCTGACTCTGCAGCACCTGGCCAGACCCAGGACAGAAATTTCTCAATGCCTGTCTGCCAGGGCTCTGGGCTGGGCTGTGGCCACTGCCCCACCCCCCAGCCTGGGGGCTGGCATCCAGGCTGTGGCTGCCTAGCCTTTGGGCCTCATTAACGGAGCGGAGCGGCCCCTGCAGGACCTCGAATGGGCTGAACCTCCTGGTGGGAAGATGTAATTTTCACCTCGTGAGAGAGGGAGATGGAGGAGGAAGAGGGAGGGGGCTGCCTCTCGAGGTGCCAGCCACCCCAAGCCCAGCTGTGCCGGAAGCAGAGAACCCCCTCCTGCCTCAGCCAAGCAGCCAAGCCAAGGGCCTGGCCTGGGCCAGCCCAGCACAGCCCTCAGGTCTTGGGGAGTCCGCACCATACCCTCTGTGGGCCTCAGTTTCCCTCTCTGTTATAATGAAGAGGCTGTGTGCACCCTTCCAACCCACAATCCTGCTCTCAGCTCAGAACATCCAGCGGCTCAGCAAAACTCCCGACACCTGCCCCGTGCTGGGTGCTGGGACAGGGTTGACCATGCCGAGTGCCAAGCGTACACGGTGTGGGAGGTGAGAGGGTGTGCGGCAGCGGAGCTCTGAGTGGGGACATCTGCCTAGGTCAGGGGCCCCTGGACGTGCTTCTTACTGGAGGCTGTGACGTGTTCCTTCAACAAACACTGCTAGTCTTCTGTGCGCCGGGCCTCCTGGGTGAGAAGCAGCAGTGGGAGAGGACCTCAGCTGCCTGGAGCTGTCGTTCTCATGGGCAGGAGGCAACTGACAGGTAAGTAAATGAGCAAAAGAACCAGTTGTGCTGCAGAGAAAACAAAACAGAATGGTTGGGGCGTGGAGCAGGGCTCCTTGAAGTGTGTGTGTGGGGGGGGGGTTGTCGAGGAAGGCTT
>NW_006921958.1:2902709-2907834 GCF_000298275.1 Orycteropus afer afer
ACACTATGCTAAGTGAAATAAGTCAATCACAAAAGGGCAAATATAGCATTAGTTCATTGTTGTGGAGGGTCAAGGAAAGGTTTATATATGGAGGGAAACTTTCTTTGTTGGTTTCCAGGGGTGGGAGGGGAGAGGAGGGAACACTGAAAAAAAAAAATGCACTGACTCCTGTCACTTTAGTTTTGTGTATTTCACTGTACATAAATTGTATTTCAATAAAATGCATTAAAAAAAAAAAAGATTAACAGCTTTGGAAACTCTATGAGGGAGTTCTACTCTGTTTTATAGGGTTGCTACAAGTTGGAATTGACTCAATGGAATAGGTTTTTTGTTTGTTTGTTTTTCCTTTTTTTAAGAAGAGAATTACCAATCCATACTGAACCAAAACCAGAAGATAGACAAGGGGAAACATTTCCCAACTCAGTTTAGGCAGCCAGCATCATCTTGATACCAAAACCTGACCATCACAAGAACAGAAAACTACAGACCAATATCCCTTATGAACATTGTTGATGTTATTTGCCATCAATTCAATTCCAACTCACTTGTGCAAAGCAGACCTGGCTCCATAGTGTTTTCCAGGTTGTGATCTTTGGGAAACAAGCCTGTCTTCAGAGGCACCTCTGAGTGGGTTAGAAAAGCCCTTTGGCTCCTACTTGAGCACTTAGCCATTTGTGTCACCCAAAACTGCTGAGTTGATCCAACCCCTAGTGACCCCTCCTTGGGTTTCCGAGGTGGTATCTCTACAGAAGTAGATTGCCCAACCTTCCTCCCGAGGAGTGACTGGTGGGTTTGAACTGCCAGCCTTCTGGTTAGCAATCAAGCACCTTAGGCACCATACTACCAGAGCGCCTTCCCTTATGAATACAGACAAAAATTCCCCAAAAAATTGCTAACAAAGTGAACCCAGCAGCATATAAAAAGGATTAAACATCACGACAGAGTGAGATTTATTCCAGGAAAGCAAGGCTGGCTTACCATCCAAAAATCAACTAATGTAACTAATGCTGAAACTTTAGCAATAAATGCTGGGAAAGCATTTGACAAAATCCACAACTATGAAAGTGAGAGTAGAAAGGAGCTCTCTTCATCTGATAAAGAGTATCTAGAAAACCCAGCTACTGTTCAACTTTATGGTGAAGGCCTGAAAGCTTTTCCCCTAAAGTCAGAGACATTCTCATCCTTTCTACTCAACATTGGGCTGGAGGTTTCCATCAAAGTGACTGAGTAAGAAAAAGAAATAAAAATAATCCAGATTTGAAATGAACAAGTAAAGTTACGCCTATTTGCAAATGACATGATCTTGCCCATAACCCTGTTGCTATGAGCTAATTGTGACTCAGGGTGACCCTGTGTGCATCAGAGCAGGACTGGGCTCCACGGGGTTCTCCAGCACTAATTTTCAGAAGGTTATCACCAGGCCTTTCTTCTGAGGTGCCTCTGGTGGACTTGAACCTCCAATCTTTTGGTTGCAGTCAAGTGTATCACCTGTTCATACCACCGGGAACTGCACACTCTCCATCAGTACAGGGCACAGTTTGGGGCTATGACCCGTTAGGACCAACGCAGGCCTCCAGGACTAGGTGCTCTTTGGACTAGTCATGCTATGAGCCTATGAGCTCCATGGGGACAGGGTCATGCACTTCGTGCCATCAATTCTCTCAGGACAGCAGCCAGGCTTTTGACAGTGAGTGCCCCAGGGACAGGTGCCCAGCTCTGTGTCCCCAAAGGAGAATACATCCAGGCCACTAGCTGTTGATAGACTTCCCTGGCTTTGCCAGATTCTGAGTGTGCAGGTGGGGGTAGAGGGACCATCCTCCAAAGCTGGGCAGCAGCAGGAGACTGAGAAAAACCAATGTTGCAACATCAACCGCTCCCCAATCTCTTCCCAAGTCTGAACTGAGAACAGGGGGCCCAAACCTCCTGTTTGGGTTTCAGTACTTAGCAAGGGTTTAGGTCAACACCATCTATTCAAAGTAAACCCAACACCACCTGAGGATAGATTTCCTGTCTAGCACTGTGGGTCCAGAGCCCAGAGGGGCCGAAGCGGATATACCCAGAAAGCAGCTTCCCCGAGTGGGTTCATCCATTCAACCCACACAAGGAGCAGGTTGTCAGCTGCTAGTCACTGTCATCTATACCACCTGGGTCCAGGGGGTGCACCAAGGGGGTGCAGTTCCCCAGATATGGGCCAACCAAGGGACAGGTGGAGATGAGACCCAGCAGAGGGCCCCAACTTTGAGCCCCATAAGCCGACATTCCAATCTTGGTGACCCATGCCTACTCCCCAGCTCATAGCACCTTTGCACATGGGGGAGGTCTCTGCCAAGGCAGCCCTCTGCCCCTCTGCCCCTAGTGGGGCACTAAGTCATCTGAAAGGCCCAGCTTCAAGCAGGAAGGCACACACATGAGCCCACCCAACAGCATCATCATCACTCTTCTTCCATCTCCTCTGAGGAATCTTCTTGGTGCTCTGGCACAGTGAGTGTCTGTTCCACAAACTTCCATGGCATGTTGTAGTCAGAGGGCCTTTCTGATCCTCTGATTCCTTCTCTGTGAAATGGGGTCATTGTGGTTCTAACCAACAGAGCTGGACTCACCTCAGATATCAAAAAAACTCAGTCATGTAGTTAAGTCACATTTTATGCAATTAATTGACAAATCAAAATGAGTGCAGAGCTATCCATGATGAAGGTCACTGGGTAGAGCAAATGCTTGGTGCTTGACTACTAACCTAAAGACTGGTGGTTCGAATCCACCCATCAATGCTGTGGAAGAAAGGCCTGGTGAACTGCTTCCATAAAGATTACAGCCAGGAAAACCCTGCGGAGCAGTTCTATTCTGTAACACATAGGGCTGCCCCACATCAAAGTTGACTCCATGGCAATGGTTTTCTCCATGATGAAGAAAAATATCAAATTGTAAGGAAGGAAGGGTCAGTATTACTGATATTTCTTTAGTCTCCTATACTCTTAGCACACATAGGAAGGGGATGTTCCAGTTCTCAAGGCCCATGAGAACACGGTTTCACCAAGACTTGGCCTGTGGTGGCACAGAAGCCGTTTGGGCCCTCAGCTCCAGTGGGGGTCATGGGCATTTAGGGCCTTCCATAGTCTGCTACTTTCTGTCCAGTTTTGATCTGCAGCCTGTGGCAAGTGACAGTGTTCCAAACTAAACCCCTGCTGCCATGGAGTAGATTCTGACTCACAACGCCCCTAGAGAACAGAGCAGAACTGCTCTATAGGGTTTCCAAGGCTGTCAATCTTTATGGAAGCAAAGCCTAAACCAAACACACTGTCATCGAGTGGATTCTGAGTCACAGCGCCCCTAGAGGACAGAGTGGAACTGCCCACAGGGTCTCCAAGGCTGTCAATCTTCATGGAAGCAGAGCCCAAACCACACCCACTGCCATGGAGTCTATTCTGACCCACAGCGCCCCTAGAGGACAGAATAGAACTTCCCCAAAGGGTTTCCAAGCCTATCAATATTTATAGAAGCCATCTGCCACATGTTTGTCCCACAAAGAGGCTGGTGGATTCAAACCAATGACCTTTGGGTTAGCAGCCGAGTGCTTCACCAAGGTGCCCCCAGGGCTCCTCATGTAGCGTTCAATGGCCAAAATAAAGAAGCTCAGATTCTGAGGACAAAAAAGGACTCTTCAAGGTCATCTTGGCCAACCTCCTCATGGAACAGTTGGGAGAACAAAGGCCCAAAGGGGTGGGGCCTTTCCTAAGTCAGTGACAGAGCCAGAACAGGTGGCACGAACCCAGGCTCATCCAGAACTGTCTCTTGCCTTCCCTCCGAGGGCTTGGAAGGACCTCTCATCATCCCCAGCCTGTGTTTCCTGCCCCATGATCTCCTTACACGGGGACTCAGAATGTTTCTGACTGTGCAGGACCAAGAAGACAGGCCTCTGTGTGGCTGTCTGTCCGGTGGCCACAGTCCCTTCCTGCGCTGAGGAGTCACTCCCTTCTGTTCCTTTGCCTCCTGTGTGCTGCAGCTAGTCACCTCTAACCTCACTGACTGCTTATGTCTCCTGATCTGCTCGTGATGCACTCTAGCCCTGTCGTCATCCACCTTGATTTGTCTTCCTTCACCCTTCACCCACAGCCTGATTTCTGGTTTCCGTTCTGTGGGGTCCAGGCCATTCCCTTCTCTTTTATCTACTTATTTTATCGATGCCACTCCACTTGGCCCATCGCCTTCTGCTGGGTTTTCCCCCACCTCCTCATGGCCCCATTTCAGGGACCCCAGCAGGTGATGCCAAGGGTGCATTGGGACATCTGCTGATAAGTCCCACCAGTGCCACATGAGCTTATGTTTTACGGTCTGCAGAGGCAGAGTCACAAGGCCTGCCTTTTGCCTGATAACTCCCAGACCATTTCTGATCAGCCTCCGTCCTCAACCAGTCTGAGTTCTCAGACCCCACACCTGCCCCCCCCTCCCAGATGTCCCCCCATCTTGTGACAGGGAGGGGTGGGGGAGGTCTGCTGGCCCTCACCCTGCTGGGACCCATCTCCACTACCAGTCCCATGTCTTCCACACTTGCACTGTTGTCACTAAGTGATTGGAAACCCATGTCGGGTCGGCATACACGTAGGCACGAAACCCAGCATTCTGCAGGGAGGAGCAAGCCCTGGCCCAGGCCCAGTGCCATCAGCACGAGGTTCTGTCCAAGAGGAGGCTTGCCCAGAAGGCCTTTAACTCAAGCCTTTTGCTTGATACTTTCTGTCTCTGTACGTGTTTGAATAGCAGCAGCAACAAATAGTTGCCCTGGACTCAATTCTGACTCCTGATGACCCATGGGTGTCAGAGTAGAACTGTGCATGAGAGCATACTCCACACAGCTTTTTGGGAAGTAGATCCTCTTTCTAAAAAGACAAGAAAAGAAGAGAAGACCAAAGTGGATGACAGAAGAGACTCTGAACCTTGCTCTTGAGTGGAGAATAGCGAAAGCAAATGGAAGAAATGAAAAAGTAAAAGGGCTGAACAGAAGATTTCAAAGAGCAGCTCGAGTAGACAAAGCCAATTATTATAATGAAATGTGCAAAGACCTGGAATCTGAAAACCAAAAGGGAAGAACACGCTCGGCATTTCTCAAACTGAAAGAACTGAAGAAAAAATT
>NW_006921958.1:2912781-2931944 GCF_000298275.1 Orycteropus afer afer
TGTGTGTGTGGGGGGGGGGTTGTCGAGGAAGGCTTCATGGAGGAGGTGGCACTTGAGCAGACCCCTGCATGACTGTCCCAGCCACAGGCTATGCTTGTAGTTGGTGGCAACAGGACTGGTTCATGTGTGAGTTTCCTAGAGCTGCCTTAACAAAGTACCAAAGACTAGACGGTTCACAGAACAGGAACCCACTATCTCACAGTCGTAGAGGCTGATGTTATAGGTACCATTGAGTCACTCCTGACTCTTAGTGACCCTGTGTACAACAGAATGAAACACTGTGTGGTCCGGCAGCATCCTCACAACCGCAGCTGTGTTTGAGCCCATCGTTGCAGCCACTGGGTCAGTCCTTCCTGTTGAGGGTCCTCCCCTCCTTCTCTGACCCTCACTTCACCAAGCATGATATCCCTCTCCAGGGACTAGTGCCTTCTGACAACATGAGCAAAGTACAAGAGACAAAGTCTGGCCAGTCTCACTTTAAGGGGCACTCTGACTGTACTTCTTCCAAGACAGATTCGTTCACTCATCTCACAGTCCATGGTACGTTCAATATTCTTCACCAACACCACAATTCAAAGGCATCGATTCTTCTGCAGCCTTCCTTATTCATTGTCCAGCTCTCCCATGCAGATGAGATGATGGAAAGGACCATGGCTTGGGTCGGGTGCGCCTTAGTCTTCAAAGTGACATCTTTGCTCTTTAACACTTTAAAGAGGTTGTTTGTGGCAGATTTCCCTGGTGCAATATGTCATCTGATTTGTTGACTCCTGTTCCCATGGGCATTGATTGTGGATCAAAGCAAAATGAAATCCTTGACCATTCCAACCATGTCTTCATTTATCATGATGCTGCTTCTTGGTCCAGTTGTGAGGACTTTTGTTTTCTTTATGTTAAAGTGTGAGCCATACTGCAGACTGCAGTCTGATCTGCAACAGTAAGGGCTTCAAGCCTTCTTCACTTGCAGCGGGTGAGGTTGTGGCATCTGCACATCACAGATTGTTAATGAGTCTTCCTCCAGTCCTGATGCCACACTCTTCTTCATGTAGTCCAGCTTCTCGGATCATTTGCTCAGCATGCAGACTGAGTAAGTATGGTGAAAGGTTACAGTCCTGACACTCACTTTTCCTGATGTTCAACCAACAAACAGATATAATGCTGGGAGCCCTCCCTTGTTTATGTCAAGGAGTTTGGAGGACTGCTACCTGGTCAACCACCTGGAAGAGATCCATATTTATGCCCTTCCAAAGAAAGGCAATCCAACAGAATGTGGAAATTAGCAAACAATATCATTAACATCACACGCAAGTAAAATTTTGCTGAAAACATTTCAAAAATGGATGCAGCAGTACATCAACAGGGAATGGCCAGAAATTCAAGGTGGATTCAGAAGAGGACGTGGAATGAGGGATATCATTGCTGACATCAGACAGCTCTTGGCTGAATGCGAAGAACACCAGAAAGACGTTTACCTTTGTTTTATCGACTATGCAAAGGTGTTCGACTGTGTGGATCATATCAAATTACAGATAACATTGCAAAGAATGGGAATTCTAGAACACTTCCTTGTGCTCATGTGGAACCTGTACGTGGACCAGGAGGCTGTGCTTTGAACAGAGGAGCCACTGCATGGTTTAAAACCAGGAAAGGTGTGCACCAGGCTTGTTCTAGAGACTGGAAGTTGGGACCCAGGGCACCAGCCGGGCTGTGTTTTCCCTCTGCCAGCTCCAGGGGAAGGCCCTTCCCTGTCCCTTTCAGCCTCTGCTTGTTCTGGGTGTTGCTTGGCTTCCCTTGGCTTATAGATGGACCCTCACATGGAGTTTCCTCCTCTTTTTGGGAGACACCACCACTCAGAAGAGATCAGGGTTAGGATCCACCCTGCCAAAGTGCAGCTTCCTTAACTTACCTGGTAACATCTGCAAAGAAAATCCCTGTTTCCCCAAACAAAGTGGCATTAACCAGTTCAGTGGTCAGGTCTCCAGTGCTTTTCTGGGGGCACATGATTCAGTCTGTAGCAATCAGAAGGCAGACAGTGAGGAAAGCACAAAATCAAGGATAACACCTGGGTTTGGGGCCAGAGCAAATGGGTGGAGGTGATGCCATTTGGTGCAGAAGACTGGGGGCAGTGGGGAATGAAGAGTTGTGCGTTTGGCCCTAGTCTGGGACAGGGTGGTTGAGGGCTATGTCTGCTCCTGCCCTGGAGTATGGCTGGAGGGGCTGACTCCCTTTGCATGACCTGCACCCCCGACACTGGAGGATGGGAGTCCCTGATAGTGCGACAGGTGAACGCACTCGGCCGCTAACTGAAAGATCAGAGTAGGAGTTCACCCACAGGCGCCTCACAAGAAAGCCCAGGGGCTCTGCTTCAGAAGAGCAACCCCTGAGAACCACGGGAAGGCCCACTCTACACACGTGGGGGCGCTGTGAGGTGGGGTCGGCTCCACAGAAACTGGGGATGCGTTGGAAGCTGTTCTCCCGCTGAGAGCCCTGAGGGTGGGAAGGGGTCTTCTCTCACTGAGTGGAAGGGAAGCAGGGAGGGTGGACAGAGAAGGGTCTCATCCCAGGACCGGCCCCTCTCCAGGCCTCAGTCTTCTCATCAGGACAATGCCGGCTGGGGCACAACTGCGGACCAGAGACCCTCCCTCAGGCTCGTGTTTCCCATAAATCATGTTCGTTTTGCTCTCGAGCTGGGTCAGCAAAGTGTTCCCGACTCACTCTGGTTTGAGAAGCCTTGTCTCCCCTGGGAAGGCGATGGTCAAGTCCCTCTCCGACACCACCCTTTATTTTTGAAAAACTGATGGTCTTTCAACCCAGTCTTCTGTTTTTACTTTTCCTTTGGGGAGACAATTTCTAGCCCTTTTCTCACTACCCATGCCAATTTCCTCTATTAATTTCCAAGTGTCCCCTTTCAGTGGGGGGAGCCTCACCTCTTAGTACTTAATTGATTTCTTCTATCACAGTTTCATCAATAAGCAATTTTGGGTTCATCGTCGATTTCTATTTTTTGTAGCGTTTGATCTGCTCAGAGGCTGAGCACTCAGATTAGCCACGAGATGAGCTTCCATTATTTCTGGGGCGTCGATTTCCCCTGGGGCCATTCACTGAGGCAGGGCACCTTCAGGATTCTCTGCGTTAGCCTCGGCTTTGTTTGCCTCCCCAGATTTCACCCCTCAGGCTAAAAGTATAAAGTAACACCTGTCTCCTGTTGCAAATGCTATTTGAACCTGAGGGGATTTTGCCCCATTGGCAGCCCTTCCCAGACCACAGCTGTGCATAGACATGGATGGTAGCCCCGGGGTAATTTTATCTACATTAAGTCCAGAGTCATGGCGACCCCAGGTGTGTCGGAGTTGGACCACCCTACAGGGTTTTCAGTGACGTGCATCTTATGGAAGTGGGTCACCAGACCTTTCTTCCACGGCACTGTGACAGGACTCAAGCCGCCAAGCTTTGGGTTAGTTAGGGTTTGCATTAAGTCCCCCAAATAAATGTTGAGATCCTACCCCCATACACTGGTGGATGGGATCCGATTTGGAAATAGGGCAGTTTTGGTTGTGTTGGTGACGTCTTACTGCTGCAGGATGTGTCCTAAACCCAATAACTGCTGAATGACATAAACGGCAGACTGGGCACAGAGACAAGAACAACCGGGGACTGGCGCAGACGGATGTTACATGAATGTCCGAGGAACCGACAAGTGCCAGGACTGCGACACTGAGACGAGGATCTGCCCCCAGAGCCGGGGCCCTAAACTTAGACTTCTAACCTCCTGAACAGAGTCCCTGGGGGTGCAAACAGTCCAGTGCTTGACTACGGACTGAAAGGTTGGTGGTTCGAACCCACCCAGAGGCCTCATGGAAGAAAGGCCAGGGACCTGCTTCTGAGAGGGCACAGCTTGAAAATGCTGGTGCTATTCTCCTCTGGGGAGCTCTGGTAGCATAGTGGCTAAGACACTTGCCTGCTAACCAGACGGCTGGCGGTTCAAACCCACCAGCCACTCCTCGGAAGGAAGGTTGGGCAATCCTACTTCCGTAGTGATACTGCCTCGGAAACCCAAGGAGGGGTCGCTATGAGTCGGGGCCGACTCGACGGCACATAACAACAACAACAACAACAACATTCTCCTCTGTGCATATGGGGCGCCAGGAGTCAGCACTGACCGGATGGCAACTAACAACAACGACAAAGCCTCTGAAGTGATGAGAGGAAAAGAAATGATGACAGCCACCCTCGCCGGCATGTCCCTGACAGCAGTCCCAGCAAACCGTTTGCACGCCTGGGGGCCTTCAGTTACAGGCCGTGGTATCTCTCCGACACACAGCTCTGCCGATGCCCTAGACCTGTTTGAATGCCCCCTCACCGCTGCTTTCCTGCCACAGTCAGGTCTGTGAGTTGGGGCTTTGTTGGGGGCAGCGGGAGGCAGGGAGGTGGCCCGGCTGGAGGGGACGGACCGGGGGCAGTAAACCCTTAGGAGCTCTCCCTTGACTCGGGAAATGTGAGCTTTGCCTGCTTCCAGCAGACAGGATCCAGCCACAGCCACTGCGGACCTATTAGGCTTCTTTTCCACCCTGAGGAGATCTCTGTCAAAAACATCCCAGACTGCTTGCGGCTTGCATGGCCCCCACCTCGGCCTCTCTGGAGACGGATTCGTTATCGTCTGAGCAGAGCCAGCAGCACGTCGAGCCTGACGCCTGCACAGCCCGCCACCTCGCGATCTTACCTGCGGGGTCCTGGGGTGCCTAGGAACAGGCTTCCCACGGTTGAGTCTCCACGCGCGGGGAAGGGGCTGTGTGTTGCCTCTGGGATGTTATTCCTAAGCAGGAGAACTTGCTGCGCTGTCCATGCTCCACCCCCAGTGCTCATCCCCAGACTGGGAAGGCCACCCTGCCCTCTTGCCCTCTCGAGGCTCCCAGAGTCACTTCCACATGGGTCGGGCACAAAAGTGGCTTCCTTTGCCCCACTTTTGCCTCAAGCATATTTTGAAATGACCATCAGGCTGCGTTGAAAATCAGCTGCTTTGAAAGCATCCCTGTGCTCACCACGAGGTCGTCAGTGAGCAGGTGGCCATGGCATCACACATGAGGGCCTGTTTGGGGGGACTTCTGAGGGAATATCCATCATGTCTCAGTACCAGAAACAGCTGTGTGCCTCCTGACCTGTATATTGGGTATATCTCCTCATTTCCCTCATGTGACTGACCTGGCTGCCCTCTCCATCTTGGCTACCAGGAAGCTCAGTATAAACATGGCTTCAGGGCAGGCGTTTCATGAGCCCAGCATCAGGCCTGGCTTCATCTGCTACCTTCTGCCCATATCTTCCCCTTGCCTCTCCTTCCTCGTAAACTTCTCATTACATCATGTTGCTGTTCGCTGATTTGTTCCTTCACTGATCCACTCACTCATTCATTCATTCATTCATTCCCTTACTGAGCCTTCCCTCATAGCAAACACTGCGCTGACTGCTAGGATCACAGCACTGACAAGCAAGACTGCATGCAGGGAGGCCAAAATCTAATGATGTCAGACAATCAACACATGGATAAGCAAGACTGCTTGAAATAGTGTGGGGGCTGAGACAACAGTAAGCCACACATGTGGGATGGTCACCTGCATGAGCGGGGGCTGCTTAGAAGGGGTGGGCAGGTGTGGACGGGGGGCCTGTTCAAAGAGGCAGCTCTCTAGCTGAGAGCCGAGTAATGAGAAGAGGTTGGCTGTAGGCAGCCATGGCAAAGCCTCATGCCCAGAAAAGACCCAGGAATATCCTGGAAATAACAGGCAGGCCTATGTGGCTGGAGCCCAAGGAGAGAAGGAGACAAGGAGAAGATGAGGACAGAGGCTCCAGCAGGGACTTCACAGGACTTATTGCTACACGTGTACTTTGGCATCCTTGCGTGCACCCTTCCTAAAGGCCTGTTCTGAAGGACGTGAAAGAATTTGCGTGTTCGTGTGCAGTATACAGAGTCCCTACTGGACAACTGTGCCCTGTGGTCTTCAACCTGAGGTCTGTCTAACACAACTGTGCAGTGTGTATGTGAGAGTGCATGTGAGTGTGTGCATATGTGTGAATATGCATGTGTGTGAGTGCATATTATTGTGTATGTGTGTGCTTGTGTGAGCATGTGAGCACATGTGTGAATGTATGTGTGTGCGTGTGATGACTATCTGTGTGAGTGAATGTGTATGTGTGTGTACAAGTGTGTCGGTGACTGTACGCATGTGGGTGAGTGTGTGCGTGTGTGCATGTGTATGTGTGAGAGTGTTAGTGTGTATGAGTATGTGTGCAGAAAATGCCTTCCTCCCATGCCTCAGTGTTTGCCTGCACAGCTCACAGTCCACAGAGCTCTAGAGGTCGGGAGGGAGTAGTGTCTGGCCCACGTCAGCTCTCATTTCTGCATGTGGACATTGGACATGTGGGATAGCTCAGGGAGGGCAGCGGGAGCCTGGACCCGGTTACTGGCATGACTGCTGACGTAAGCCCCACGAGAACCTCTCGCGTGGCCGTCTGGTGGGACATAGCTAATCTAATGAGAGTCCATAACATCTCAAAGCTAGTGAAGTGCCCACAGCTACTCTCACGCTCGACTGGAGAATGACCTCAGCTTACGAGAACCCTCCTGATGCTAACAGCTGTGTTTGGGATGAGCATTGTGCCCAGAGAGGGGTTTGCTGAGGGTCCATATCCAGCATCCAGGGAGCGAGGGCCCAGTGGACGGGCCCGGCACCGGAAGTCAGGGCTTATGGATTTGTCTGAGTCAGGTCAAAGGGGAAGGAGCTTGACCAGGGTGTCCAGGGTCTCAACATGGGGCAAGTACAGAGGACAGGAAAGCATTCTGCTGTGGGACTGGGCGTGGGATGTGGGTCACAGGAAAGATGACTGTGGCTGGTGGAGGAAAGGGCTTTCTGTCACCCAGCATTGTTCCCTAGGAAGCAGCTACAGTGGCCTTGCTAGGCGGTGAGCTCCCCAGCCCAGTGACTACAGTAAGGACGGAGGTTTGACCTTGGATGAGGGTATTGGGTCCTCATGCATAAGGCCAGCCCGGGGCAGCAGACACAGTGAGACTATGAGTCCAGCCAACCAGGATCCCCCACCTCTTGGGTTCAAATGGTCACCCCTCTCCTGCTGGGCCTCAGTTTCCCTGTCTGGGCAATTATAGGAAAGAATGAGCGGGTCCCTTCAGATACTCCCATTCCCTAAATCCATGAACCAATGTGGATCTCACAAGTCCTGATGTTCGAAGAACACTTGGGAGCATCACATCTCACAATCAGCCCCTGAAACCGAGGCGAGGGGCCCCGAGATGCGTGGTCTGGCGCTGGCACCCATCTCTGCAAAGCATGTGCAGTCGTCAGTGGGCTCGCAGACAGGCCCAGGAGCAGCATGTGGCGGCTTTTGCTTTCGGAGGAAAAACCTCAGGGCTCGGAGCCAGGCTGGAACCCGAGAAGCCGTCTGTTCACAATCTCCTGTCCCACCGGCAGCTAACTGACCCCAGGACGGTATCTATGGCATATGGGCAGTAAACAGGACTTCAGCCAGCTGGAACTGCCTCTGGCTGGGCTAGCCATCACCAGGCCCCATGCCAGGCCTAAGGAGAAGTTCTCGCTTGGAGCCCAAGAAGGCCTCCTAAGCAGAACACCCCTTCCAGGTTGCCAGTATGGATTGAGTGTCCTCAAAGTCTGCCCTCCCACGCAGCCATGGTCCAGACCCCAAGGCTGCACAGTCTAGGAGAAGAGGCAGATGTCCTCATTCCAGCCTCCATGAGGAAACAGGGTCTTCCCCAAAGTCACAGGCTTTGTCTTTATCTGATCCAAGGTCTGCTTCCTGCCTATATGAGAGTCCCAGGGCTGCGTATCAAAGTGCCACAACCCAGGTAGTACCTCAACAGGAACTTATTCTCTCATGGCTCTAGTGGACACAGGTCCAAGTTCAAGATGCTGGATGGGCCATGGTTCCTCCAAAAGCTCCAGGGAGGATCCTTCTTACCTCTTCCTGGATCCCAGTTCTGCCAGTACCCCTGGGCATTCCTTGGCTTGTGGCTGCAGCTCTTTGATGGCCCTGCCTCCATCTTCACACCCCTTCCTTTCTGTGTATCTTCTTCCAGGGACACTAGCCACGGCATTGAGGGCCACCCTACACCCAGGATGGTCTCATCACCAGACCTTTCACCAAATTACACCTGCAAAGACTCTATTCCCAAAGAAGGTCACATGCACAGGTTCTGGTGGACATAGCTCTCCAGGGCCACCGTTCAAGACACTGGCTTCCCCACCCCCAGCTCACATTCCTTACAATTCACCCAAGTGCTGAACGTGAAGGTTCAGCAGAAAGGCCCCAGAGTGTTGGCTGTGCACTTGACCCCTTTGCTCTCTGGAGCACTTGGATGTTGTGGGATCTGGGCGGGGCTTTCCTGCAGGGTGGGTAGGTGTGTGCAGGGGCTGATGCAGAGGGAGACAGATGGTAATGGGCTGGCCAGGTCCCCAGCTGCAGGCCCACCGGGCTTCCCGCTATTCTGCACGGGATGTGGCAGTAGCCCCTTGTGGGCTGTGTGCCTGGGAAGTCTGGGCAGGAATGTGCCTAGGACAGGTATAATCAGAGTCCAGGGGCTCCTTGGCCTACAGGGACAGCTACCAGTACAAGGGACCTCATCCCAGTCCCGAATGGGGCAGCCGTGTGCCCCCAGTGGTAAATGAGCCCAAGGAAGCCCGAGTGGGGCAGTGATGTGCCTGAGGCCTCCAGGCCAAGGAACCGGTAGGGGCAAGAGGAGAGTGGGGCAGGGATGGTGGCCTCGGGGTGCTGCAGTAAGCTGGGCCTTGGCTGTGGAACTTCAGGCAAGCCAGGCAGTGGGCTGGAAAGGAGGAGCCCCCTCCAGGCCACTCGCCTCTCCTGATGTGGCCCTCCTCACAGGGTCCCCACAGGAATCTGGACAAGTAGATGACAAGCCAGTGAAATGCCACTGTGTGCCTGTGGCCAGCTCTGCCACTGCCAAATCTGCTAAGCTGGGTCACAGAGGCTGCTCTGCGGCGGGAAAATGTGTGTGCACGTCAAGATGATGGTGCACTTGTGAGGGTGTGAGAGAGAGCGTGGGTGGGTGCGTGTGTAATGTGCATGCATGAGTGAGTGTGGATCTGTGCACACACATGTGCAAGAGTATGTGATGTGAGTGGGTGTCTAGTTAAGAGTGTGAGTGCACACATAAATACAGATGGGTACGTGAGCTGGTGTGTTTGTGTGTGTGAGAGTGTGCACATGTGAGTGCGTACCTGTGCTTATGTGTGTGTGCATGTGTATGAGAGGACATGAATGTGAGTACACATGGGCAAGTGTGTGCATGGAAGGGTCTGTATCTGTGAGAGAGAGTGCATGTACATGAGTGTGTGACTGTGATGGGATGGAATGAGTGTGTGTGTGTGTGTGTGTGTGAGAGAGTCCATGTTTGTGTTCTATGTCTATGCATGTGTGTTTGCATGGGTGAGTGTGAGTGCGTGTGTGTGTGAATTCATGTGTGTGCCTGTGTGGGGTGAGTATGAGCGCACACATGTGTGTGAGTGTCTGTGTGTGTCTGGGTCTATGTGTGTGTGTGTGGAGTATGTGTAGGAGTGTGCATGGGTGTATCTGTGTGTCTATGTGTATGTGTGTGTGGAGCATATGTGTGTGAGTGTGTGTGTGTGCACGTGAGTCTGTGTGACACGCGTGTGTGTTGGGAGGTTATGTGATGATCTCAGTTTTTCTCCCAGGTGTCCAGGAGCTGACACTGGACCAGGCTTGGCCGCATGCTGCAAGGGGGGGTAGTGAGTATCCTTCATGTGATGTAACTCAAGACTGAATATCACACTTCAGACCACATGACTGGCTCTGTGTCATCCAGGATGAGGTTGTGGGGACACCTTCCTCCCCCTGAGGCCACAGGGTCTTGGGGCCTGGCCTTGGAGGTCTGCAGATGCCCACAGGGTTCCGTTGGGCGTGGAGACTTTGGCTGGGGCCCTAACGTTAGAGTATGAGCCCCAGGCTCTGGGACCAGCTATGTCTGCTGTATGTGCTGGGTTTCTGGTCTCCTCAGTCCTATAGGAGAATAAAGAGCTGTAGCCTGGGGGGACCTAGGAAACCCGGTCCCCTCCCCAGGACCAGCCTGGCCTCATCAGCTCTTGCGGGTCCCAGAGCTGAGGCAGCCAGTCCAAGAAGCAAAGGCCAGAGCAGAAGGTCCGGAGTCTTATTCTGGCCACACGTAAGGTAGGAGGCAGCCAAGACACTCGGGCCCAATAACCAGAGGTGCATGGAGCAGGCATAGCCTCACCGTGGTCACGACTGCAGGGGTGACCTTCTGCAGACCTGAGCCTCTGTCTTGGGGCTGTAGCCATGTCCAAGTCCAGCCTGAGCCCAGACCTGCCCAGCAGCCCCTCCGGACGCGGTACCCCAGCCTGAGAGCTTCAGAGGAGGCGTGAGGGGATGCCCATGGTAGGGCACCCAAAGGTGCATCTGGCTGCTCTTACAGCCTGTGACCCTGGTCAGAGGGTGCGGGACAGCGGGTGTTCACCAGCTCCATGTGCCCAATGGAAGGCGCCCGTTCCGTTCCGTCCTGTGGAACTGAGGCAGTGTGATGACTTTCCTCCTTGGCTGTGAGCTGACACCAGTTGCAGCCCTGGTGTGTGTGTGGGGGGCAAAGATTGCAAGCCTGCAGGTGCCCTGACTGAGGAGTCGCTCCAGCGCCCAGTGCCACAGGCAGGCATCTGGAAACCTCCTCTCTAGTGGAGGGTGGGCAAGTGTCAGCGTCCAGATGCAGACTTCCACGCAAGTGGCCAGGAGTCTAGTTTGTTTTGTTGTTCAGTTGCCTGTTTTGATGACATTATTTAAGACTCAGTCTTTAAAGATTTCTTAAAGTGGAGTGTGACTTAAGCCAAAAAAAAAGAAAAAGTCGATTCTGACTCATAGGAACCCTATAGGACAGGGTAGAACAGTCCCCATAGTGCTTCTAAGACTAGCTCTGAAGGATGACTCCCTCATCTTTCTCCCACAGAGTGGCCGGTGGCTTCAAACTACCAATCTTCCGGTTATCAGCCCAGTACTTAACCACAGGGCCACCAGAGCTCCCAGGAGGGAGACATATATACCATGACGCACATGGATGTCAAACACAGCATCTCAGTGGGCTCTGGATTACAGGCACTCTGGAAACTTCTCCACGACTCTGTGGGATATTTTCAATACCAGAGGGCCCCTCTCTGTCAAAAGCACCTGCAGATGGGAACTGTGCAGGAGGGAGCCCATGGGGTCACGGGGAGGGCAGAGCGAGTGGGAGGGTCACCCGAGCCCTCCAGCCCTTGGAGCCCCCGCCTTTCACTCCTCACTTACCACAAAGCTCTCTCCCATTGTAGCGAGGCCCTGGGACTCCTTGTCTAATCATTGCTTACTGAGAGCTCCCCCACCCCCCTGCCGCCCCAGGGCGAGAGGGGCTGCTATGTGTTGTCTATGGGTATGCATTTGTGTACCTACAAAGGGGATATTCATGGGCCTTGGGACAATGGCTTTGGAAGACACCAACAAGATCATGGTGGCTTGCCAGGAGCCCTCCCAGCCCCTCCCATGGGCCGCCCAAGGTTGTGCCCATTAGCAGGCCGGGTCCCTTGAGAACTTGGGTGCTCAAGGGCCAAGTGTTTTGTTTCTGCCCATGAATAGTTTAATGAGGTTCTCAGAAGGGCCAGGAGGCCCTGCATGAATGACTTACCCCAAAAATAGCCTCCAGGGGCACTCGGGGATGGGGCAGCTTAAAACAGAACTGGGCTCCAAGGGCACCCACTTGACCTGAACAGTTCTCATGCCACAGACCATCCCCAGGGAAACCAGCCTGGGTAGTAACCCTGCCTGTGAGGTCTCCTGCACCCCTCCCAACCTGTAGGGTCTCCTGGACCTCACCCAGCCCATAAGGTCTCCTGCACCCCAGGTGGCAGGGGCCAGGGTTGTTCCCTGGGAGGAGAATACCCTGTATGAGCACTCTTCCCACCTGCACACCTGCAGCCAACCCTCCTCCCACCTCTGAGCAGCTGGGACCCTCATTGCTTCTCTCCTGGCCTAGGGACACAGGACAGAGAGATGTGCAGCCAGACACCAGGACTCTCCCCTGCAACATCTTCTTCCCGGCTCTGCCATGACTTTCCAAGCTCCCTGCACCACAGTCGGCACCAGAACACCCCCCACCCCCGCCACATGGAGTAGGCGTGGTCAGTCCCGGAAAGGCTGTCCCAGGTGAAGGGGTGCGTCTCTGACTCAACTCAGCTCTCAGTGGTGGCAGAGGACCCCTCACCCTGGTCCCTCGAATTCGCTGGACTCAGGTTGTCTTCCCTGTGTGTGTCTGTAAGCCTCCAAATATCTCCCTGTAAGGACATGAGCCATTGGACTTAGAGCCCACGCTGCTCCAGTGTGACCTCCTATTGACTTTTGTGTGTGTGTGGTCATGGGTATATTCCCTTTTTCCTAGACATACCTGATCATTTAGTCCCTCTACCTATGTATCCAGAAGCTCTGGTGGCATAGTGCCTAAGGCATTTGACCAGAAGGCTGATAGTTCCAACCTACCAGCCACTCCTCAGAAGGAAGATTGGCTGTCTACTTCCATAGAGATGCCACCTCGGAAACCCAAGGAGGGGTTGCTATGAGTTGAATTGATTGATGGCAGTGAGTTTGTTTGTTTGTTTTTTTAACCTATGTATCCACCAATGTTTCTTATTACTGATAATGAGGTGTTGTGTCTTGTGTACCTCTCCGTGTCTTCCTTTTCCTTGGTATTATTGTTGGTCACTCACTTTTGGTATATTGCCTTTCCCTTTACCCAAATCAATACTTGTCTCTTACCTCATGTTAACTTGATTACACCTTCAAAGACCCTATTTCCAAATAAAGTCATGTTCACAGGTCCCAGGGATTAGAATTTGAACATATTTTTCTGAGGACACAATTCAGCCCACAGCATCCCCAAGCTTTAATTGATGCCAAACTAGCAACACAGCAACCAACTCATAGGGTTCACTTAACAACACAGCAAGTATCTCCCAGGTTCACCAGGAAGTTCTCATGGCCAAGATGGTGCCTGGTTATCCCTGCAACAGAAATTTTGCTTCCCCCACAGGACAATGTCATTGCTGAGATGTGGCTATCTGAGCAGAGTCCCCATCTGCAGCCCTTCCTGCTTCCACATGTTCTCAAAAGGATATTTATTATTCAGCCATCCAGAGAAACAAAGCCTGATGCATGGATGGACACTGAAGACATCATGGTGAGTGAAATAGCAACCATGAAAGGACAAACATTGTGTAATCTCACTCATATGAAAGATCTAGAATAGGAGCTGACTCAAGGGCACCTGAAAACAACAACAGAATAGACAAGTTTATACAGACCAAAAGTCATTGGTGGTTACTGGGTGGGAGGGAAGAAGTAAGGAAAACTCATTGATTAGGGACACTGAGTTTCTGTTATGAGCCTTGATGGTGCAGTGATTAAACATTCATCTGCTAACCAAAAGTTTGGCAGTTCAAAACCACCAGCTGCTGTGCAGGAGGAAGATGAATCAGTCCATAAAAATTTACAGCCTTGGGAATCCTATGGGCCAGCTCTACTCAGTCCTGTAGGGTGGCTATGTGTTAGAGTTGACCTGATGGCAGTAAGCCTGCTTTTGGTTCTGAGCCCTTGTGAAGGGTGATGGAAAATTTTGCAGATAGATGATGATGATTGTTGCATAACATGATGAACGCAATGGATATCACTGAACTGTACTAGTGAAGAACATTGAAATGGAAAATGTTTCATTAAACACATATACACTCAATAAATAAAAATAAAGTAAGAAGAAAAAAAAGGGGGAATTGTTGGTGGCTGTGATGTCACAGATCCCAGACCAGGGTTGCTGAAACAACCACAGCCACATGCTTGTCTGCTACCTGCAACCAGAGGACCCTGATGTCCCAGGGCATGACAGAGCCAATGCAATAAATACAATGCACTGCCATTAAGCCAGATCCAACTCATAGCGACCCCTCCTTGGTTTTCCGAGGCAGTATCACTATGGAAGTAGATTGTCCAACCTTACTTCTGAGGAATGGCTGGTGGGTTTGAACTGCCAGCCTTCTGGTTAGCAGTCAAATGCCTTAGGCACTATGCCATATAGAAAGTGTGTGGGTCCCTGCATCACCATGGAATGGGCCACCCACTCACCATGACACCCACATGAACTGCCATGGAAGCCAGAAATAACTATGAACACATCAAGCCACTGGACTCTTGAGGTTTTGTTTGTTAAAATTATTATAATTTTCCTATCTAGATTTTTTTTTTTAAGGCTGGGGCCTGTGATAGGCAGGCAGGGGGTTTAGGGGATGCTGTTTGCTTGGGGGCAGCTCTACTTTAAGGCTGGGGCCCGAGTTAGGTAGGTGCAAAAGGGTTAGGAACAACTAAAGGAGATTAACATATCTGTCAGTTTCTCATCCTATGGTGGCCTATGTGTTGTTGTGAGGCTGGAGGCTATGGCACCAGTGTTGCAAAATGCCAGCAGGGTTATCCATGGTGGAAAAGTTTCAACAGAGCTTCCAGGCTAAGACAGACTTGGAAGAAGAAACAGGTCATCTACTTCAAACAATTGGCCAGTGAAAACTGTATGAATAGCAGTGAAACACTGTCTGATAGATCAGTGGGAAACTTTATGAATAGCCCTGAAACATTGTCCAATATAGTGCTGGAAGATGAACCCATCAGGTCAAAAGGCACTCAAAATTTGGCTGGGGAAGAGCTGACTCCTCAGAATAGAGACAACCTTAACGATATAGATACAGTAAGCCTTTTAGGACTTCCATTTGTTGTTGTGGCACGACTCAAAATGAGTAGAAACAGATGCAAACATCCATTAATAATTGGAATATGGAATGAATGAATGAATGAATCTAGGAAAACTGGAAGTTGTCAAAAATGAAATGGAAGGCATAAAGATCGATATCTTAGGCATTAGTGAGCTGAAATGGACTGGTTTTGGCCATTGGATCAGACAACTATATGATCTACTATGCCAGGAATGACAAATTGAAGAGGAATAGTGTGGCATTTATCATCAAAAAGACTGTTTCAAGATCTGTCCTGAAGTGCAATACTGTCAGTGATAGGATAATATCCATATGCCTTTAAGGAAGACCAGTTACTACTACTATTATTCAAATCTGTGCACCACTCAACAAAGGCAAAGATGAGGAAACTGAAGATTTCTACCAAATTCTGCAGTCTGAAATTGAGCAAACATGCAATCAAGATGTGTTGATTATCGCTGGTGACTGTAATGCAAAAGTTGGAAACAAAGAAGAGTTATGGTAGTTGGAAAATATGGCCTTGGAGCTAGAAATAAACCTGGAGATCACATGATAGAATTTTGCAAGACCAATGACTTATTCATTGCAAATACCTCTTTTCAATAGCATAAGCAATGGCTATTCATTGGTCCATTCACCAGATGGAAGACACAGGAATCAGATTGACTACATCTGTGGCAAGAGGCAACGGAGAAGTTCAGTATCTTCAGCCAAAACAAGGCCAGGAGCTGATTGTAGAACAGACCATCAACTTCTCATATGCATGTTCAAGTTGAAATTGAAGACAAAACAAGTCCCCGAGAGCCAAAATATGACCTTGATAATATCTCTCCTGGATTTAGAGACCATTTAAAGAATAGATTTGATTCACTGAATACCAATGACTGAAAACTAGAAGAATTGTGGTATGACATCAAGAACATTATCCATGAAGAAAGCAAGAGATCATTAAAAAGACAAGAAAGGAAGAAAAGACCCAAATGGATGTCAGAAGAGACTCTGAAACTTGCCCTTGAACATAGAGTAGCTAAAGCAAATGGAAGAAATAACAATATAAAAGAGCTGAACAGGAGATTTCAAAGAGTAGTTCAAGAAAATAAAGACAATTACTATAATGAAATGTGCAAAGACCTGGAGTTAGAAAACCAAAAGGGGAAAACACTCTTGGTATTTCTCAAGTTGAAAGAACTGAGGAAAAAAATTAAGCCTCGAGTAGCAATCCTGAGAGATTCTGTGGACAAAATATTGAATGATACAGGAAACATCAAAAGAAGATGGAAGGAATACACAGAATCACTCTACCAGAAAGAGTTGGTTGATGTTCATCTATTTCAGGAGGTGCCATATGATCAAGAACCAATGGTATTGAAAGAAGATGTTTAAGCTGGACTGAAGAAACTGGTGAAGAACATGGCTCCAGGAATTGACGGGATACCAATTGAGTTGTTTCAACAAATAGATGTCCCACTGGAGATACTCACTCCGCTATGCGAAGAGATTCTGAAGACTGTTACCTGGCCAACTGACTAGAAGAGATCCATATTTGTACCCGTCCCAAAGAAAGGTGATCCCACAGAATGTGGAAATTATAGAACAATATCATTAATATTACATGCAAGTAAAACCTTACTGAAGATAATTCAAAAATGGTTGTAGCAGTGTATTGATAGAGAGCTTCCAGAAATGCAAGCTGAATTCAGAAGAAGACATGGAATGAGGGATATCATTGCTGATGTCAGATGGATCTTAGCCGAAAGCAAAGAATACCAGAAAGATGTTTACTTGTGTTTTATTGACTATGAAAAAGCATTCAATTGTGTGGATCATAACAAATTATGGATAACATTGAGAAGAATGGGAATTTCAGAACACTTGACTGTACTCATGAGGAACCTGTGCATAGACCAAGAGGTTGTCTTTTGAACAGGACAAGGGGACACTGAACAGTTCAAAATCAAGAAGGGAGTGTGTCAAGGTTGTATCCTTTCACCATACTTATTCAATCTGTATGCTCAGCAAATAATCTGAGAAACTGGATTATATAAAGAAAAACATGGCATCAGGATTGGAGGAAGACTCATTAACAACCTGAGACACACAGACAACACAACTTTGCTTGCTGAAAGTGAGGATGACTTGAAGCACTTGCTTATGAAGATTAAAAACTACAGTCTGCAGTATGGATTACACCTCAATATAAAGAAAACAAAAATCCTCACAACTGGTCCAATAAATCGCTTCATGATAAATGGAGAGAAGATTGAAGTTGTCAAGGACTTCCTACTACTTTGTTCTGCAATCAACACGAATGGAAGCAAGCAGTCAAGTCATCAGATGATGTAGGACATTGGACAAATTGGCTGCAAAAGGCCTCTTTTAAGTGCTGAAGAGCAAAGATGTCTCCTTGAAGAATAAGTTGTGCCTAACCCAAACCATGGTATTTTCAATCAACTCTTATGCATGTGAGAGCTGAACAATGAATAAGGAAGACCAAAGAAGAGTTGATGCTTTTGAGCTGTGATGTTGGAGAAGAATGCTAAGAGTACCATGGTCTTCTGAAAGGACTAACAAATCTATCCTGGAAAGTGCAGCCAGAAAGCTCCTTGGCCTAGCTGCCCTTCAGGTCTGGAATTGAACCCACACCTGTGGCTTCCAGCCAAGCAAAAGACAGGCATATGAGTTGAACATTTACCTGAAGTAGATACACTCCTTGGAGAGAACAATCATGGGAGAAAGAAGGGCTGCTTATGCACAGGGAGACAGCTCGGGGCAGGGGTGCACAGAGGGATGGACATAGGGAGGAGGTAATTATCGGGAGGAAGTGGGAGGGGAGCTATTGCATTAAATTGTATTCAATGTCATGAGACAAAGTGTATGTGAACTGCTGTATGGAAAGGGAATTTGCGCTGTAATTTTCATCCAAATCACAATTTAAAAAAAGAAGAAAAAGAAAGCTCCTTGGAAACAAGAATGGTCAGACTTCATCCACCTACTTTGGTCATGTTGTCAGAAGGAACCAGTCCCTGAAGAAGGGTATCATGCTGGTAAAGTGGAGGGTCAATGAAGAAGGGGAAGGCCCTCAGGAGATGGATTGACACAGTGACTGCAACAATGGGCTCAGGTACAGCAAGGATCACGAGGCTGGCACAGGATTGGGCAGTGTTTCATTCTGCTGTGCATAGGCTCACTGTGAGTCAGAGACGACTCGACAGCACCTAACAACAACATCTAGATTTGTGAAAATAATTCATTTCTGGCTGTCCCAAATACAGTCTATTTTCTAAACCCAAGTCAGAGTTTATTCCTGCCTCCTTTGAGTCTCTGCAGCATGTGGCTTATCCCCACCCTAAGGTGCAAAGAACAATGCTTGGTGACCATGAGCCGCCCTGGATGGTGGTTGTGCAGGGCTGCTCCCACGCTGAGCCCTAGCCTGGCCACAGCCTTATCACAGTGGCTGTGTGTTCCAGAGGTAGAATTCAATTATCCTTCATTTTTCTTGTTATGCTTCTCTCACCTGCCCTGGGGTCCATGACTCTCCTCTCCCCAGACATGATAGGACTTCTAGGCTAGAAATTTCCCTGATGGCCCTCTGCACAGAGGGTTTGCAGAGACCAGCTGGGTCACTCACTCCTCTTTTCCCCACCTCATCTGGTACCGTTGTACCTGTTAGCATCCCTTCTCCCAACATCCAGCCATCCAGCTCAGGACATTCTGGAGAGATTTGGCTCTAGGGAAGGGCATCAGTCCCTTCAGAAGGTTCTGGATTTTAAATGATGCCTTTCCCTTGAGGCTGTGGTGCTGAGGGGTGGAGAGAGAGAGGCAGACCTCCAAGCTCTGTGTCATGGGCCTCATCTCTGCACCCCAAGGCTGCCAGCATTGGGGGTGGAAGCCTTCGGAGGCAGAGTCCTGGGCTTGAGTCCCGGCCTGGCCATAGACTTGTGTTCTGGCTTTGGGCAAATTGCAAACTTACATCTTACCCAAGCAAGAGGAGACCTTGTCTCGATGTGGGAAGAATGAGTATCTGGTGATCATGTCCTGTTGGCTGGAAGTTGTTGTCCTCATTTTACACACAACAGAGACTGAAGAAGGTCCAACACTCAGGAGGAAAAGTGGTCTTCCCTGGGACATCCACTATGTGGTACAAAAAGAGTTTGAAGCACACCACCTCAGATTCCTCTGCATCTTCCCCATGACAAACATGTTCATGATGGTCAAGGGGGGCAGGTCCAGGAAGGACTTGAACCAAGCCTTCCGGCTTTAGTCACCCTCTTTGAGTCTTCAAGTCTTCATCCCTAAGTTGTTGTTGTTGTTGTTAAGTGCCATCGAGGC
>NW_006921958.1:2934944-2941057 GCF_000298275.1 Orycteropus afer afer
ACCTCTCATATCACCCCCACCTAGGTCCCTGTGGCTGACTGTTCCTCTGTCTGGCTTCCTGGCTTTTAATCCCCTTTCTCCTGCTCTTCTGGCCTGCTGCTTTGGGCATCCCTGAGTTGTCCCTGGGGCATCCCTAAGAGGAACCGAGAAATGACAGCTGCCAATGGGGCTCCCATCACATCTCAACTCACCCAATGTCTTTCCCACTCTAAGGGCTGGCTCTGGGTCCCATGAGGCACTGTGTTCACCATGGCCTTGGTTCTCAAATGCCATGCTTTCCTTCCTGTACATCCTACTCATTGCTTCATCTGGTTTGAGTAGGTTTGGGTGTTAGCAAAGACTATATACCGTGCACAACCAGAACAAGCAAATCAGTCCTGGAGGAAGCGCAGCCAGGAGGCTCTTTAGCAGTGAGGATGGAGAGATTTCTTATTGCTTACTTCGGACACGTTATAAGAAGGGGCCGGTGATGGAGAAGGATAGCATGCTTGGTAAAGTAGAGGGTCAGCAAACAAGAGAAGACCCTCAGTGAGATGGACTAACACTGTGGCGGCAACAAAGGGCTCATGCATAGCAACGATTGTGAGGATAGTGTAGAACTGGGCAATGTTTTGTTGTTACACATCAGGTAGCTATGAGTTGGACCTGACTTAGCAGCACCTAACAACATTGACAACTGTTTCAGGAAGCCAAGCTTTCCATGACTGAGGCCTTAACTTCTAGCCTCCTGGGCCTGCTGTTGGAGCCACCAAGAGAACGCCTTCCCCTGCATGCTGTCGGGGTTGTACATCTGGAAGGATAGCGCTCCATCAGCGCTACAATCAAAGCTCCTTCCCACCTGGAGACTCCATCTGGTGTAAAGAGCCCTGGTGGTGCAGTGGTTAAGCTCTTGGCTGCTAACCAAAAAGTGATTTTAATCCAGCAGCTACTCCGTGGAAGAAAGATGAGGCAGGCTGGTTGCATAAACACCACAGCCTTGGAAACCCTATGGGGCAGTTGTACCCCATCCTACAGGATTGCTGTGAGTCAGAATCAACTGGATGGCAGCAGGTATATATTTTACGGGGTCCACAAAGACAGCAACAGATAAGCTTGTGAAAAGGGAAAAAAAAGAACCAGAAAAGTTAGCTATTTCTCAAAGCTTATTAGAAAGACAGCATGACAAGTTTATTTTTTTAGTGAGGCGATGATGTGGGGAAAAACATCATTTCAAGTCTGTGGGGACTCTCTCCCCCGCATTCGCATGGAGACACTCAACTTTGTTGCAAAGAACAAAGTTGAAATAGTTTGTAGGCGAGAACTTGATGAAAATGTGACATTTGATAAGAAACTAATTTGGCTGTGCTTTTGTAATACTTAAAAACACTAAAGTAATAAACAACATCTATAAATGTCAAACTTTTCTATTTTGATTATGCTGCTTTGATTTTTATCAACATTTTTTATTAAAAATCCACTGTAACTGAAATGGAGAAGGGGTGGATCGGCACAGGAAGATAAATTTTGCAGTTTATCAAGATGTAAGCGACAGTGTCTCATTTTTTTCGGCACTGGGGATTGTTATTATTTTTCATCTTGCTGAGGTTATTGTGAGGCTTTTATCTCTGTCTTTGAGTCGGGGAAATGTGCAGTGCTACGGGGACTGGGACTCAACTGCAGAGTGAGGGCAGCTTTCAGCTCCGCGGAGTGAGAAGACGCCAGGTGGGCTGGGAACAGAGGAGGTGCTGATCTTCGAGACCTTTGGATGACTCGTGAGAGGAGTGGGATCACCTCCTCCAGGACCACCCCCTCTCCTGGCTGGCTCTGAGACCTTCCTCTGGGCCTTTGCATACAACCTCCTGGGTTCCTTCCCTTCTGGTCTTCATTCCAGGATTCTGTGTTTCATTGAGGTCTCTTTCAGCAATCCAGGTGCTCCTCCAGAAGAGGGTGGGTCTAACTCAGCTCTGGGCCCACACTAAGGATGTGTTTGTGACAGACGGATCATAGATGATGGGCGAATGGATTGGTGATAACAAAGACGTGAAGAAATGCTCAAGATCATTAGCCATTAGAGACATGGATAATAGATCATGGAAAAGTGGATAGATGGATGGAGGAATGGGTCGGTGAAAACAAACATGTGAAGAAGTGCTCACACAATCATTAGCCATTGGAGGTGCAAATCAAAACAATCTCATCCCAGCAATAATAACAAATTTCAACAACAAAGAAAATAACAAATGCTGGTGAGGGTGTGGAGAGATTGGAATTCTCACACATTGCTAGTGGGACTGTAAAATGGTGCAACCACTGTGGAAAACAGTATGGCACTTCCTTTAAAAGTTGGAAATAAAAATTCCATTTGATCCAGCAATCCCATCACTGGGTATATTTCCTAAAGAAGTGAGATCTAGGGGATGAATAGATACATGCACAACTATGTTCATCGCAGCACTATTCACAATAGCAAAGAGATGGAAACAACCTAAGTGCTCATCAGTGGATGTATGGGTAACCAAATTATGGTACATACACTCAATGGAATACTATGCAACCCTAAACAATAATGAAGAATTTATAAAACACTTCATGACATGGACGAACTTGAAGGACATTATACTGAGTGAAATAAGTCAATCACAGAAGGACAAATATTGTATGAACCCACTATTGTGAAAACTCAAGGAAAAGCTTACATATGGAAGGAAATTTTCTTTGTTGGTTACCAGGGATGACAAGGGAAGGGAGAAAAAAAATTGCTCAATAGGTAAGAGATATTTATTGATTTAGGTGAAGGGAGAAGGAAAGCAAAAAGAGAGAGAGAGAGAGAGAGAGAAGAAAAGAATGGGTTGGTGACAGTTATGGAAGTATCCAAAGTAAATAATCCTATAAGATTGTAAACAGGGAAACAGACACATAGATTGACAAATGAGGACAACTACAAACCATGATCAAGACAAATGATATTGAAGGAAAAAGTCAAAGCTGCACTGAAGCAATTGTCAAAGAACAAGGCTCCAGAAATTGACAGAATACCCACTGAGATGTTTCAACAAACAGACGCCCCACTGGAGACACTCACTTGGTTATTCCAAGAGATTTGGAAGATAGCTACCTGGCCAACTGACTGGAAGAGAGCCATATATGTACCCATTTCAAAGAAAGGTAATCCCACAAAATGTGGAAATTATCTAATGATATCATTAATATCACACAAAAGTAAAATCTTAGTGAAGATAATTTAAAAAATGGTTGCAGCAGTATATTGACCAAGAACTTCCAGAGGTGCAAGCTGGATTCAGAAGAGGACATGGAACAAGGAATATCATTGCTGATGTCAGATGGTTCTTGGCTCAAAGCAAAGAATTGCAGAAAGATGTTTACTTGTTTTTTATTGACTATGCAAGAGCATTTGATTGTGTGGATCATAAAAAAATGTGATGAATGGGAATGAGAAGAATGGGAATTCCAGAACACTTAATTGTACTCATGAGGAACCTGTACATAGACCAGGAGGCTGTCGTTCAAATGGAACAAGGGGACACTGCATGGTTTAGGGTCAAGAAAAGAGTGTGTAAGGGTTGTATCCTTTCATCATACTTACTCAATCTATATGCTGAGCAAATAATCCGAGAAGCTGGACTATATGAAGAAGAATGTGGCATCAAGATTGGAGGAAGAATCACTAACAACCTGCGATATGCTGACAACACAACTTTGCTTGCTGAAAGTGAGGATGACTTGAAGCACTTACTGATGAAGATTGAGGAATACAGTCGGCCGTATGGATTACATCTCAATATAAAGAAAACAAAAATCCTCATAACTGGACCTATAAGCAGCATCACGATAAATGGAGAAAAGACTGAGGTGTCAAAGACTTCACCATTGCTTGGTTCTATAATTGATGCCAATGGAAGCAGCAGTCAGGACATCAGAAGACGTATAGCACTGGGCAAATTGGCTGTAAAAGACCTCTTTCTTTAAGTGATGAAGAGCAAAGATGTCTCCTTGAAGAGTAGGGTGCCTGACACGAGCCATGATATTTTCGATTGCCTCATATGCATGTGAGAGCTGGAAATGGATAAGGAAGACCGAAGCATTGATGCTTTTGAGTTGTGGTGCTGGCAAAGAATGCTGAAAGTACCATGGACTGCTAAAAGAACTAACAAATCTGTCCTGGAGAAGTGCAGCTGGAATGCTCCTTGAAACTGAGAATGGCCAGACTTTGTCTCACCTACTTTGGTCATGTTATCAGAAGGGACCATTCCCTGGAGAAGGATGTCATGCTTGATAAGGTAGAGGGTCAAGGAAACAGAGGAAGGCCCTCAATGAGGTGGATTGACACAGTGGCTGCGGCAATGGGCTCAACTATACCAGGGATCACAGAGCTGGCATGGGACTGGGTGTTATTTCATTCTACTGTGCGTAGGGTTGCTATGAGTCAAAGATGACTCAATGGCACCTAACAACAACACAAACCAAAAAGAGGGGGAAAATGTATAGTTACAGAAGTGCTAAATGGTGGGGAAGTCAAGACAACTGCAAGACAGAACTGACTGTTCTAAAGATTATAAATCACATGGTAACCTCAAAGAAAAATGATAAACCTTCACATCAAAATAAAAAAGAGGACAAGCACGAATATTTAGCAAATACTAAAACAACAGCTATGAAAGAAATGATAACGTGATTCATAAACAAAAAAAAATAATAATAACTCAGCACAGAAAATTATATGGAACAAAGAAACCAGGAACACCATGAAAAATCACATAACAAAATGACAACAAATTCATACTTGTTGATAATTACACTGAATGTCAATGGGTTAAATGTATCACTCAAGAGACAGAGAGTTGCCAATTTATAGCAATAAATGCACTCAAGAGACAGAAAGTTGCAGACTGGGTAATAAAACATAACCCATCAATATATTGTCTACAAGAGACACACCTTACAGAGAAAGACAAAAATAGACTAAAAATCAAAGGTTGGAAAACGATTTATCAAGCAAATGGAAACCATAAAAGAGCAGTAGTGGAAATATTAATTTCTGATAAAATTGACTTTAGGACAAAAACCATCACTAGAGACAAGGAAGGACATTTTATAATTAATAAAGGATCAATTGACCAAGGGGACATAACAATAGTACATATCTGTGCACCCAATGAAAGAGCCCCAAAATACACAAAGCAGACTCTAACAGAACTGAAAAGACAAATAGATTTTTCCACAGTCATAGTAGGAGACGTTACTACACCACTTTCAATCACAGATAGAACAACTGGAAAGAAACTCAACAAAGACACAGAAGAACTAAACAATACAGTCCATCCACTTGACCTTGTGGATATCTACAGAGCACTTCACCCAACAAGAGCAAAATATATATTCTTTTCCAGTGCAATATTTTCCAGGATAGACCATATGTTAGAACACAAAGCAAGCCTCAATAAATTTTAAAACATTGAAATACTGCAAAGAATCTTCTCAGATCACAATGCTATAATATTAGAAATCAACAATAGGAAGATCAATGGCAAAAGAGCAAAGACATGGAAACTGAATGACACCCTCCTTAAAAATGACTAGGTAATAAAAGAAATAAAACACGAAATTAAAAAATTCCTTGAATCAAATAAGAATGAAAACACAACATACCAAAATCTTTGGGACACAGCAAAAGCAATGATCAGAGGTCAATTTATAGCAATTAATTCACACATCAAAAAAGAAGAAAGAGCCAAAATCAACACCTTAACATCTCTAACAACTAAATAAAGAGCAGCAAAGAAAAAAGCCTACAGTCACCAGAAGAAAAATAATAATAATAAAGATTCAAGCAGAAATAAATGAAATGGAAAATAGAAAAATAGAAAAAAGTCAAGATTAGAAGTTGGTTCTTCAAAAAGATTAATAAAATTGACACACCATTGGCAAATTTAACAAAGGAAAAGAGGGAGAGAATACAAATCACATGAATAAGAAATGAATTGGACTACACCACAACAGAATCAACAGAAATTAAGAGGATAATATCAGGATACTATGATATGATACTATGATACTCTGGTAGTGTAGTGCCTAAGACACTTGACTGCTAACCAGAAGGCTGGTGGTTCAAACCC
>NW_006921958.1:2944974-2955935 GCF_000298275.1 Orycteropus afer afer
TCTCACCTATTTTGGTCATGTTGTCAGAAGGGACCATTCCCTGGAGAAATATGTCATGCTTGGTAGGGTGGAGGGTCGAGGAAAGAGGGGGAGGCCTTCAACGAGATGGATTGACACGGTGGCTGCGATGAAGGGCTCAAGTATAGCATGGATTGTGGGGCTGGCGTGGGATCAGGCAGTGTTTCTTTCTGCTGTACACGGGGTCGCTATGAGTCAGAAGTGCCTCGATGGCACTTAACAACAACAACAACAAACTAACAGAGGCTGAGGTGGAAAATTTAAACAGACTCATAACAAAAGAAGAAATTGTACAGGTCTTAAAAAAATGACCCACAACAAAAAAGTCCCAGCCCAGACGGTTAACCGGCAAATTCTACCGAAAGTTCAGAGAAAAACTGACATCAATGCTACTCAAACTATTCCAGAACATAGAAAATGATAGAGTCCTCCCAAATTCATTTTATGAAGCAAGCATAACCTTGATATCAAAACCAGGGAAAGACATCACTCAAAATTAGAACTACAGACCAATATCCCTCATGAATATAGATGCAAAAATCAATGAAATACTAGCCAATAGACTCCAATAACATATCAAAAGAATAATACACTTTGACCAAGTGAGGTTCATACCAGGTATGCAAGGATGGTTCAACATTAGAAAAACAATCAAATTCATCCATCACATAAATAAAAGAAAGGAAAAGAACCACACGATCATTTCAATACAGAAAAGGCATTTGATGAAACCCAACACCCATTCCTGATTTAAAAAAAAAAAAAAAAACTCGCAGCAAAATAGGAATAGAAGGGACATTCCTCAACATAATAAAGGGCATATATGCAAAACCATTGGTCAACATTATTCTCAATGGAGACTGAAATCATTCCCCTTGCATACAGGAACCAGACATGGATACCCTCTATCACCACTTCTATTCAGCATTGTACTGGAAGTCCTAGCCAGGGCCATAAGGAAAGAAAGGGGAATCAAAGGCATACAAATTGGTAAGGAAGAAGTCAAACTATCTCTATTTGCTGATGATACAATCCTATACCTAGAAAACCCAGAAGACTCAGTCAAAAATCTACTGGAACTAATTGAGAAATTTAGCATCGTGGTGGGATAGTAGATCAATATACAAAAATCCATTGGATTCCTCTACACCACCAAAGAGATTGCTGAAAATGAAATCGATACCATTTAACAATAGCTTCCCAAAAAATAAAATACTTGGGAATAAATCGCACTAGGGACACAAAAGACCTGTACAAAGAAAACTACAAATCACTACTCTAAGAAACCATAAGAGATCTACATAAATGGAAGAACACACCATGCTTGTGGATAGGAAGATTGAACATTGTGAAAATGTCAACACTACCCAAAGCAATCTATACATTCAATGCAATCCCAATCCAGATCCCATCAGCATTCTTTAAGGATGTGGAAAAAGCAATCACTCATTTTATATGGAAAGGAAAGTGACCTCGATTAAGTAAAGCACTACTGAGGAAAAACAAAGTGGGAGGTCTCACACTCCCAGATCTCAAAACCTACTATACAGCCACAGTAGTCAAAACAGCCTGGTACTGGTACAATGACAGACATATAGACCAGTGGAACAGAATTGAGAACCCAGAAACAGATCCATCGACCTACGGTCAGCTGACTTTTGACAAAAGGCTGAAATCCATTCAATGGGGAAGAGATGGTCTCTTTAACAAATGGTGCTGGCAAAAAATGAAAAATGAAACAATATCCATACCTCATGCCACACACAAAAACTAACTCAAGACAGATCAAAGACTTAAATGTGAAACCTGAAATTATAAAGTTCCTCAAGGAAAAACAGGAGCAAATCTAGGAGCCCTAATTTATGGGATAAATAGACTGTCAAGCATGACCCAAAGTTGCACAAAGAGCGGAAGATAAACTAGATGAATGGCACTTTCTAAAAATTAAATTTTTATGTGCTTCTAAAGACTTCTCTGAAAGAGTAAAAAGAGTACCTACCAATTGGGAAAAAATATTTGGCAATGACATAGCTGACAAAGGACTTATGTCTAAAATTCAGAGAAAATTCCAACACCTCAACAATAAAAAGATTAACAATCCAATTAAAAAATGGACAGAAGACATGAATAGACACTTCACCAAAGAGGATATTCAGGTGGCCATCACATATATGAAGAAATGCTCACGATCATTAGCCATCAGAGAGATGCAAATCAAAACAGCAGTGAGGTACCATCTTGCTCCAGCACTAGTAGCAAAGTTCAACAAGACAGAAAATAACAAATGCTGGCGAGGATGTGGAGAGACTGGGACTCTCATACAGTGCTGGTGGGACTTTCAAATGATACAACCACTGTGGAAAACAGTAGTATGGTGATTACTTAAAAGGCTAGAATTAGAAATAACACTTGACACAGCAATCCCATTATTAGGTGTATATCCTAAAGAAGTGAGAGCTAGGACAAGAACATATGTATGCACATTCATGCTCATCACAGCACTATTTAGAAGACCAAAAAGATGGAAACAACCTAGGTACCCATAGACAGAAGAATGGGTAACCAAACTATGGTACATAACCACAATGGAATACTATGCAACCCTAAAGAAAAATGCAGAATCTGCAAAACACCACATAACATGGATGAACTTGGAGGACATTATGCTGAGGGAAATAAGTCAATCACAGAAGGACACAACACATATAGTATTAGTTCATTATTGTAAAACGTCAAGGAAAGATTTACATATGGAAGGGAACTTTCTTTGTTGGTTATCAGGGATGGAAGGGGAGGGGAAGGAACACTGAAAAAAAAGAAGAATGGGTTGATGAGTGGAAAGAGGGAAGGAGGAACAGAAGGAAGGATGGCTAGACAGATGGGTGGATGGAAGAATAGATGACTGGATAGGTGGATGAATGGATGGATGGAGAGAGACAAATGGATGAGGGGACAGAAGGAGAGAGCAAAAATCAGCCTTGCCTCCTGGTTGGTAACTTTCGAAGCACAACCGCAAAATTTGTGATCTGAGAAAGTGGATTCATCGACCAACAGAAATGTACTGTCTCCCAGTTCTGGAGGCTGGGAGTCCAACCTCGACATATTGGGTGGGTCTTGCTCCTTCTCAAGTCTCTAGGGAAGAGTGCTCCTTGTCTGTCCTGCTTCTGGAAGCCCCCAGAGTGTGTGGCTTGTGGATGAATCTTCACATGGCTGTCTCTCCCTGTGCCCATCTGTCTCTGCATCTCTGCTCCTATTTTCTCAGGACCCCATTCTGACTGGGTTAGGACCCACCTGACTCCAGCATGACCTCTTGTTAATTGATGACATCTTCAAAGACCCTATTCCCTAAAAAGGTCACGTTCACAGGTGCAGGGGTTAGGACTTCAACATTTCTTTTTGACGGGACTGAATTTAACCTGCAATAAGAAGGAATCCAGAAATCCCTTCAACAGACTTTACCTATTGACCTGAGTTGATCATCTGCGTCACAATGAAGAAAACTCCCAGAGGGCCCACAGCTTCCAGGTAGCCCGTGCCTAGGGAGGTAGGGACACCGCTAACACAGATCACTCCCTCCATCACCCACTGCTCATGGATAGGGTGACTTCACGCCCATACACACACAGTGATGAAAGTGGAAACGCAGAAAGGCCATGCTTGAGCCAAATGACTCAATTCCTCACTCTCAGGGTTAGGGTCCTGATTCTAGCTAATTCAGTAACTCATCTTAGTTTGCTACAAGCCCCAGATGGCCTGCCAGCTGACATCAGGTTCCACGCATCCTTGCTGGTGGTCTCTCATCCAGGGGCTCCATTTCAGTCCTCTCACCAAGCCCATCCCCTGCCTTCTGGTTGAGCACCTGCCACCTGTGCAGCCAGCTGTCCAGCACCAAGGAAGCAGGTGGGTACATTAGAGCCTTTCTCCCCTCAAGGAAACAATGGTCTAGTGAGGGGGAAGTATACGGGGAAACCAAGAGACAACAAGGAGACGTTCGCCCTTGAAGGAAAGTGCTGTGCAGAAGACAGTGTCATGTGTTTATATGGTCGCTCTGAGTGGTCCACAGAGCCTCCTGGCTCAGGGACACCTTGTGGAATGAGACTCTCAGAGAGCCTAGTGAGAGGAAAGTAGACGCGTGTCCAGGCATGAGGAACAGGATGTCCGAATGCCCTGAGGCTGGGATGGTCCTGGTTTCTGTCCAGGAAACAGGTGGTTGTGGGGTGCAAGCAGGAGAAAGGCCCCAGCTGAGGTGCAGCTGCCCCAGGGCCAGCCTCTGCGGGGTCTTGTGGGTCAGGACCAGGTTTGGGTTCCTCCTAAATGCAGTGGGAATTCACTAAGGGCGATGGCAGGATAGCAGAGGATGTCAGTGTGCGCTGTGTGAGGCTGACGGCTCAGCAGGGACGGTGGCCAGTGCCTGGCCTCAGGGAGCACGCAGTCTAATCAGGGGACAGATGTGGGACAGGAACAAGTGTTGCCAGGGCTCCGAGGGAGCTGCAGGGGCTGCAGGCAGGTATCGCTGATAGTCGGCCATTCTGACAGAGCCGGGTGCCTCATTGCAGGGGAATGCTGGGGGAGCAGGACTCAAACCCAGCTCTGCCGGGCTGTCCTGAGTGTGCACTGTCCACTGAACCCTGATCTCCCAGGAAGAGGACCCCAGGAGGGACCCCCACTTAGGAGGGGCATCCCCTGACCAAGCCTGTGAGTCTGAGATGGGAAGAGTAAGACTGCCCTTCCCAGGCTGCCAGGGGGCTGACACAGGACCAACAACCCAGGGAAGCCTTGTGTCCAGACTTGGAGTCTTTGCCACAATCAGCAGACACCTCACCTGGGACAGATTCTAACGTCCAGCGGGGGATGTTTGCCAACTGAAGTGGCCCTCTGGCCCCGACCTGGTCTCCATTTAATGCTCTGCCTGAATCTCGGGAGACAATTGACCCCCCTTGGGCCTCTACAAAGGATTCTCCTTGAACTCCGGTGAGGCCTGCAGTCGGAGATCTGGAAGCCAGAGAAGGCCGTGCTCTGTGCCCGCCAGGAGGCCCACTGCATGTCGTGGCGCGCGTCTGGTCGGACAGCGAGAGGCACCCTGTCCATCTGGGGGCTTGTAGCTGCGCTGGCCCCAGCGCCCAGAGGCCTCTGCACAGGATGGGCCAGGCTTCTGGGGTGAAATCCGTGGGGCTGCTGGTGGTTTGAGCTTGACAGGGGCCCAGGAGTGCTGTCAGCGCCTCCGCCTTGATCGATGGCCTTGGGCACAGGCGGCTGTCCCAGCTGTGCTGCGGTCACTCAGCCCTCCAAGCAGCACCCCAGAGACCCCTCCACACGGAGCCACTGCTGGGAATGGCCAGAGCTGGCAGAGGGGCTGAGGGCCTCTTGAGGCCTTTCTGTAAAGAATCTGGCTCTGTTGCCTCAAGTGGAGAGTTTGGGGTTGACAGTGGGACGTCAGAGCCCCAAACATTTAGCTTAGGGGTACACTTGGCCACCCAGATTCAGGGGGATGGGGTGGCCAGGGCGGGGCTGCGCAGAGGGACCCAGATGCTTCCCGTGGTCACTGTAACCAATCCCCACAGCTTGGCAGCTTCCAACAACATGGATGTTTTCTCTCCGGCTCTGGAGAGCAGAAGTCCAAAGCGGGCCTTGCAGAGCTGAATTCAAGCTGTCGGCAGCCCTGTGTTCACTCTGGGGCTCCAGGGAAGGGTCCACTCCTCGCCCTCCCCAGCCCCTGGAGGCTGCGGCATTCCTTGGCTTGTGGCCCTGCTTCCCTTCAACCTCCGCCTCCGTGCTGTCTCCTCTCGGACCCTCCAGCCTCCTCTCATCAGAACCCTGGTGATTACACAGCCCCACCCACATACTCCAGGAGAACATTTCCATCTCAGACCTGTAACTGAATCACAGCTACAAAGTCTCCTTTGCACAGAAAGTCTGGGACCAGCATGCGGGTGTCTGTGGGGGCTCTTATTCCCTCAGAGGCCATGGATGGAGATGCTCAATGGGTGGAAAACCACTAAGTGCTGGGCTGTCATCCTAAGGTTGGAAGTTCAAACCTACTCAGAGGTGCCGTGAAAGAAAGCCCTGGCAATCAGCTTCCGCAAGGTCACAGCCATGAAGCCCATGGAGAGCCAAGAGCTACTCTGAAGTCAAGTCCATGGCAAAAATTTTTTTTTTAATTCTGCCAACCCCAGGGAGCATCAAGGTGTGAGATGGTAGCTTGCAGGGTGGGTGGACAGTGGGGCCACCCAGGCCCTAGGCTTCTGTATCTCCTCCTCCCCCTTCCCCTGCAGAAGCCTGGCCAGGGTTTGATCAGTCATCTCCCCTCAACCTCAGGTGCTGGAGTTCCAGCCCACCAGCCCCAAACCCATGTAGCTGCAGCCTCCAAACCTGCATTCAAGGAGCTGTGGACAGTCTGCCCCCACTCACACACCACACTCTCTCTACCTACAAGCTTCTCTAAGGGTCTAAGGAGGCAGCTTACCCAGATGGGCCCCCAGAATTCCTGACTGTCCCCTCACCTGGTCTGCCTGCAACGTCCACACCCCTTCTTGCTTCCTGGCCTGCCCTTCCTGGTCCTCTGGACCTTTCTGCACCCTGTCTTTGGGCCTATAGCTCCTCTGGGTCCTGGAGGGCCGCAATGCCTCGGTGTCCCCCAGTGGCCCTCTGCCAGGTCAGGGAAGTTTCCTGTTTCCCGCAGGCCTCATCCTGCCTGCTTCTCCTGTCACCAGGGGTGAGCTCAGTGCCATGGTCAGCAAGTCTCTTCTGCCTCAAAATAAAATCAGCTCAGCAGGACCCAGGAGCAAGCGAATGCCAGCCACTAGGAGATGCAGGAGGTGGCCATCAGAAACCATGTCTGACTACCCTTCCAGACAGCTCAGGAGGCTGAAGTTGTAAGCCCCATCGCTGGACTGTGGAGCTCACCACTGGCATCAAGATAGCTCTTCACCCTGAGTGCAAAAGCCCTGGGCTTCCTGATGGGGCCTCCAAGACGCGGCCCCCAACATGGCCCAGGGCTCCAGGGGCATCAGTGAGGCCAGTGCCCCACACACGTGGCTGCGGTCAGCCCTCTCTGCTGGGAGCATTGTGGGTGTGAAAGGCTGCAGGCCACACTGGGACCCAGACAGTGTGCTTGGGGGGGCAGCAAAGTTGAGCTGTCAAGCAGCCTTCCCTGGCCACGGAAAGGTGTGCCTGTGAGCCCGTCTGAAAAAGCTGCACGCTGCGGCACTCCAACTGCATGGCATATTGGAAAAGGAGAAATGACAGGGCCAGGGAGAAGGTTGTGGTGCCTAGGCCTTGAGGGAAGGCGGACAGGAGGGATGGAGGGATGGGGCACAGAACATTTGCAGGGCGGTGAAGCTATTCTGGGGGACACTGTAATGTGGTCACATGACACCAAACCCATTGGACTGTACAACAGGCACAGAGAACCCTCCAATGGGCTTCAGTTAGTGATAATGCCTCCGTGTGGCTTCAACAATTGTCACCAATGGCCCCGGAAATCAAACTGTTAGTAATGGGGGCAGCTGTGTGCAGCTAGGAGGGTCTACAGGAAGTGGGTACTTTCAGCAAATGTCTCAGTAATCCGACAGCTGCTCTACAAAATCAAGTGTACTTAGAAACAACGAGGCAGCATCCCAGAGGGGAGGGCTCAGATCAGGTACGGGGATGGTGGAGGGTGAGAGAGGCCTAGGGAGGGGTAACGGGTACAGAGGACGATCGGGCCAGGAGAGATGGCATGGGTTTGTTTAGTTGGGGACTTCATTCATTCACTGGCTGACTTTCTCCTTCCTCCCACCATGTCTTCCTTCCGTGGTGAGGGCAGGCTTTGCAGCTAGAGGCCAGGGCACAAGGACAATAGCCCTTCCCCTTGGGGGGTGCCCAGGACAGTGAGGACCAGAGTCACTGGGCAGAGTTAGGAGTGGCCCACAGGGCTGGGGAGGCCCCATCTCCACTTGGGGCTGCGAGAGAAGGTATCCCGGCAGGTAGAGACCCTGGAGCTAGCTCCTGAAGTGTCAACATGGGCTCCCAGTGGGGGGCACTCCAGGTGAGGAGACATGGGAAACAGCAAGGAAGGAAAAGTCCCTGCTGGCCCGTCATGACCTCAGGGGATGCTGCTTGGGGCCTGCCCAGGGCTTCTCGCAGCTTCTGACTCAAAGGAGGCTTGTATCAAGGCCAGACCCCTGGACCAGGCATCTATTCTTAAACCCCCAAGTGGAACTGCTTTCTTCCCGTCTCCAGGGGCAAACGTTCACTCCTTTGTAAGCAGCCTCAGAGGCCCCCACCCCCTTCAACCTCTAGAGTGTAGCTATTTAAAAGCCTCTCGGTCCAGGCCAGAGCAAAGGGGTAATTGGGGGCCCAGGAGATGAAAGGGGCCAGCACCCCACTGTGTGCCTGCTCTCACTGAGGGGTCAACAAAACCCTCCTTGTGGTCCTGCCAATTATAGGCACTGAGGGGGGTCCTCAGGCCAGATGGGGACGTGAGCCCCCTGTTGGGAGAGCCAGGGTCGGTGCTGCCTGCCCACGGGACCTGGGCCACCAGGGTCAGACTGGGAGAGCAGGCCCCCCCTGAGGCCCGGCCGCCCCCAGCCAGAGCAGGGCAGAGCTCCCCCAGGAGCCGGAAGCCAAGGAGGAGGGAGGGTGTGGTGGCCCGGCCCCTGGGGCGGCGCTGGTGGCCAGGCCGCTGAGCCCCATTGATTGTACCGCTAATGAAGCAGAGCGGGAGGCCACCACAAAGGACCCTTTCTGTGTCCGCCAAGAACACGTCCATGGCCACCCAGGCACTGGCCCGAGGACAGCAGGTGGCACAAAGCGTGGCCGCCTGCTCCCTCTGCCCCACCGGGTCCCTTGCCGCTGTGGCCGGCCTGTCAGGGTCAAGGGGAAAAGGTCTCTGTGTGTGGCATGGGGAGGCCTTCTCTCACACACATCCCCAGCCCGGACACAGGAGTCCTCCAGGCTCCCAGCCTTCACTGCACCCCAACACTTGTTCCCAGGCCACAACCAGTGTCACAGGAGGTACGACTGGCCACTGCTCATGGGGTCTCTCTCTGTCTGTCTCTCACTGTTTCTTTTTATCTGTCTGTCTGTGTCTCTCATTCTGTCCTTGTTCCTATCTCTCAGTCTCTCACTATCTCTCTGTGTCTCTCCCGTTCTCTCTCTGCATCTCTCTGCTTTTGTCTCTCCTGTCTGTCTCTCTCTGACTCTTTCTCTGTGTCTCTCCCTCCCTCTCTGTTTCTGTCTCTCTCTTGATCTTCAGTGTCTCTCTCTGTCTGTCTCTCACTCTGTCTCTGGTTTCTCTCTCTGTCTCTCACTCTTTCCTTCTGTTTTCCTGTCTTTCACTCTGTCCGCCTCCCTATCTGTCTCTTTCAGTCTCTCACTGTCTTTCTATGTCTTTCCTTTCTGCCTGTTTCTATCTCTCTCCATCTTTCTCTGTCTCTCACTATCTCACTTGCAGCAGTCCCCAAAGTGATTCCTCACACTGGTGACAATGGCATCACCTGGAAACTTGTCAGAAGTGTTCACTCCAGGCCCCATCTGACCTCCCAGAGGGGGAGTGACCAGCCCATCAGCTGAGACAGTTCAACTGACACACACAGGTAGGTGAAGCAAGGCCCAAAGGAAAAAGGGCCAGCCCTTCTCTTTCAGGCAAGGAGTTTGGACTGGCCAGGACCTTGGGTTCAGGTTCAGAGTAGGTTCTGTGGTCAGTCCCAGAGGTCAGTGGCAGCAGGTCAGATGGAGGTCCAGACCCTTGGCTTCCTGCTGTTCCTGGATGCCAAGCAAAGCCCTTCCCTCAAGAAAAACAAACCCCTCCAAGGCCATCAAACCCTGCGTCCTTGGCACCCGGTGACGTTTGTGACATGGAAGGCAGTTACACTCGGGATCTGTGTTTCCCATGTGTAGGTGGGCTCTGGGACCTCTTACTGCCCCCTTGCCCACAGGGTGACCAGAACAGCATCTCCAGATATAGTGGGTGCACCCAGCACATGCCAGGGCCAGGATGGGCCCACCTGCACCCCTGGCAAGGAGTCTGGTGTGGGCCCCAAGGTCCCTCTGCTTTCCAGCTTCTGGACTGTGAGCTAGCCACACGTGGCCTGGCCCTCTGGCCCTTGGAAATCCTGCTGTGTAAAGACGTGAAAGCTGGACAATGAATAAGGAAGACAACAAGAAGGGGGCCTCTGGAGCTGGGTCCCCCTCACCTCCTCTGCAGGCCCCACAGACCCCACGGATGGCACCCCAGCCCACTCGCAAGGACCAGTGAACGGCCCCATCTAGGGACAGCCAGTGGTCTTCCCCTTCCCCCCAGGCATTGGAGCACCCCACTAAACTCCTACCTACTCCCTCCTCCCCAGACTAAATCCCAACCTCCTCACCCCTCCACAGGGCCTGCCTGTCCCCCAAAAGGCCAGGGTGGAGCTGCCCTACTTCAGGCCAGCCCTGTCATCAGGCCCCAAGCGGGTGGGTGGGACCACAGCAGACCCTCTGGAGCACATCTTCTTTGTCCTCCCAGTCTATGCCGTCACATGCAGGACAGCTCTCTGGGGGTAGGACCTTCACTGGCCTGCAGTGGAGAGGACACTGAGGCCAGGTGGAGATGGGGACGCAGAGGGCAGTGGTGGAACCAGACCACAGACTGGCTGCCCACCATCACCATAGGCTTTGCTGCCTCTGAGGGATGGAGAACATTGGGGTTGTGGCCCTCAGGGGCTGCAAGTCTGCACATGGGGACGTGAGGGCCAAGCTGGGCTCCAGCAGGAGGGTCCCTGCCTTAGAGACCAAGCTGTCCCTTGCAGAGCGACATTCACAAATTAACTATAAATGAGTGGATTTCTCTTGTGATGCAAATATTTAAAGCTGTCAGGGAGAAGGTTTAGATATTTTCTGGTAGTCTGGGCCTTGGCCTGTGCCAGCTGCCGGCGACATGAAGGCTAGTGGGTTGTCTCCAGAGAGGGTGAGTTCAGGTGTCC
>NW_006921958.1:2956565-2973887 GCF_000298275.1 Orycteropus afer afer
GGAGGCCCAGGGGCACTGGGCTGCACTGCAGCCTGGGCTCCTTTCCAGTCTTCCAGGACAAGCTGCCTGGTGTCCAAGCCCCACCCAGCTGCTGGCTCCTTGGCTCCTCTGCACCTCGGAGCCCCCCACACACACCCCATCCTCTCTCCCAGTGTCCCTCCACACCGATGCAGCTGCTCCCTTTGATTCTCACAGAGCCACTTGTCTGCAGTCAGCACCACTGTCCCCACATTGGCCACGCCCCTTCATTGGGCAGGGCTGGGAGGTGAGGCTGCAGTGGCCAGTGCCTCTTGGGACTGGCCTCTGGGACTGGTTTTCACATCTGTGTTTCAAAGGGCAAGGTCTCGTGGCTAGTTCATCTCATCTCTTTAGGGCCTAGGACCCAGTAGGGCCACTGCTCTGATGAGCTGGGAGACCATGATGGGCAGGGCAGTAGGTGGCAATTCCACTGAGGTCAGGGCTGGGCTGAGGCTGCAAGCTGGACTCCTGTCCAGGTCAGTCCAGCCTTTCTGGGGACTCCAGACAAGCCCAGAGCAGGCTGGCTGGGAAGCTGGTGAGGGTCCCACGTTTGTGAAGGGAAGGACTGTCAAGGGGAACCAGAGAAGGACAGACAGAGGTTGTGAGCACAGGGGTGCCCTGGATGAGGGTCCCCAGAAGGAGCCAGGCAAGGGGGATTGGGGCTTGGAGTCCATGGGGCTTGGTTCTGCCACTTCCTGCTCACAGTTCAAACCTCGGTTTGCAGGTCAGACAAATGGGCATAGTAATGGCCACCCCGAGTGTTACTCCAACCAAGAGCTTGGCTCCAGACCAGGGCTCCAGGGGTCTTCAGGGTAGCGCCAGGCCTGGGACAGGCCAGCACACCCAGCACTGAGTGGGATGTGGCTGAGTGGGATGTGGCTGAGTGGGTGTGGCGGGGAGCGGTCACAGTGGTTTCAAGCTTGAGTCTCTGAGTGTCTCACCCACATTTTCTGTGTTCTCTGCGGTGACCATCTGGCCTGGGTTGGAGTGGTGGGGAAGGACCACTGGCTCCCAGCTTTCCCCTTCACTCCGCTACACCCACTGAAAGGAGGAGGGCAGCCTAGGGGCAGGTGGGAGGCAGCAGGCCTGTCTGCCACGGGGCCCTGGGCAGGTGCTGGAGAGTGAGGGAGAATTGGCGGTGCTTGGGGGGCTTGCTCCGACGTCAGACGCTGCAGCGCCTGGACGCCCTCTCTCCCTCTGCTGTTGCTGTCTGTCACCTGCCAGTCGATTCCGACCCGTGGTGGCCCCACGTGTGCAGAGAAGGCGCCACTCCACAGGGTTTTCCAGGCTGTCATTTTCCAGAAGCTGCTCACCGGGCCTCCTTCTGGAGTGCCTCTGGGTGGGATCAAACCACCAGCCTCTAGGCTCATAGTCCAGAGTGTAACGGTCTTCGCCACCAGGGACACCCTCTCGCCTGCAGCCTCCTGGAAAGCCCGAGGTGGGTGGTTTCAGGCCCTGCCTGGCCCTGCCAAGCCCAGGCCTCTGGGCCCCTGCCTACAGAATCCTAGGGCCCATCCTCAGGGCTGGTCCTGCAGGCTTGTCAGCCTCCACCCCAAAGGCAACAGCCCTAGCAGCAGCTGGCCCCGGCAGCAGTGAGATTGCCAGGCCACTCTAGGCCGTAAACACTTCCTACCAGTGGAGATGTCCAGCTGGTTCGAATGTCAGGAAAAGAGGCTTTTGTCCCCCGGGCCCGGACCCTGGATCTCTGATTCCCTCCCCCAGTCCAAGCGGCCATTGAGGAATCTGGCCGCGGGGGAGGGAGCTCCCAGGCTGGCGGGACAGGCCGTCTGCGAGCCTGCACTCTGGCACCAGAACAGGCTTTGCTTCCCCGTTGGGCAATGCCGCCGTGGTGATTTCCAGTATTTTGCAAGAAACAACCTTGATGTGAAGTTTTACCGTTGTCAATTTGCTCGTGGTTTTTGCCGGGCGCCAAACAAGTCCCCCAAGGCCGTAATTCTGAAAACATGTGCAAAGGGGCCAGGAGTGGGCCTCCCACCTCCTTGGCTGGGCCTGGGAGCAGACTCGTCCACGGGGCCGCCTGGAACATCACGGAGCAGCAAGGCCACCTGCAGCGGCTGCGGCTGCGTGCCCTCCGCTCCGTCCCTTGCTGGCTGCCAGCTTGACACAAGCGCATAATCTCAAGGAAGCTGGCTTTCTTTGCAGATACAAAGCTGGAGGAGAGGCCTCCTGCCCTTGGGGCTCCCCAGAACCTCCTTGCTGGGCCATAAGGCCCATGGACACGTCCAGGTCAAAGCACCCCTTTGCCCCTGCCTGCCCCTCTTCCCGGCTCCTCCTTTCACTGGCGACCCCAGAGTGCCCCTAGGCTCCCGAGCCCAGAGCTGACAGCACCCTAGTTTCCTGCCCCAGTGCCCCTGCCCCAGGTTGGGCTGATTCTTCCTCTTATGTATCTTGACATCCCAGGAATCCATCAGCTTTTCCCCGTGCCCTGGACCGAGTCCCTCCCATGCCCGCCTGGGCCAAGACAGAAGATCAGTCTCTCTGCTGCCTCCTCATCCCTCATCATGCACCCCAATAGCATGCAGACTAGACTCCTGGCTGTGGGGGCCGCAGAACATCCCAAGCCACTTGGTGGCTCCCCCTGTACAGCCCTCTCTGCCACAGGCACTACAGCCCAGATGCCCCAAATCTCCCCCTTTTCTGAAATACCCTGCAGGCTCATCCAGACCTCCAGGGCCTGCTCTTCTCACCAGGGGAGTTCCTGAGCCTGGCTGACCTGACCTCTTGGCTCGGTCTTGCACATGGGCAGGTGAGTCGCTCAAAAAGATGAAAAACAAAAACAAAAAAAGCCAAACTCACTGCAATTGAATCGATTCTGACTCATAGTGACCCTCTTTGGGTTTCCGAGGCGGTAAACCTTTGCCTTGTATGCATGTGAGAGCTGGACAAGGAATAAGGAAGACCAAAGAAGAGTTGATGCTTTTGAGTTGTGTTGCTGGCAAAGAATGCTGAAAGTACCATGGACTGCTAAAAGAACTAACAGATCTGTCCTGGAGGAAGTGCAGCCAGAATGCTCCTTGGAAGCAAGAATGGCCAGACTTCGTCTCACCTATTTTGGTCATGTTGTCAGAAGGGACCATTCCCTGGAGAAGGATGTCATGCTTGGTAGGGTGGAGGGTCGACGAAAGAGGGGGAGGCCTTCAACAAGATGGGTTGACACGGTGGCTGCGATAATGGGCTCAAGTATAGCGGGGATTGTGGGGCTGGCGCGGGATCGGGCAGTGTTTCATTCTGCTGTGCATGGGGTCGCTATGAGTCGGAAACGACTCGACGGCACTTAACAACAACAACAAACCTTTACGGAAGTACATTGCCCAGTCTTCCCTCCACAGAGCGGTTGGTGGGTTTAAACCACCAACCTTCTGGTTAGCAGTCAAATGCCTTAGGCACTGCACCACCAAAGCTCCTTGGTGAGTGGCTCAGGTTCTCCAAAATGCACCCTAGCTCCCGTTGTGGGCCCACAGGCCAGGGCCTGCCCACACCCACCTAGTGTTGAGAGCTGGCCAGGGTTGGGCTTCCAGGTTCATGACACACCCAGCCAGGGCACTGCGGGGGGGTGGGGCCTGCCTGGTTATCCTCCCCAGGCAGGGGTCAGTCCCTGCAGATGGGATACTCAGAGTGGGAGTGCTGGCCCTCCCACCCGTGTCTGGGACCAGGAGAGATGGTGTCCTTAGAAAGCAGATCTGGCTCCTGGTCCCACTTCTGTCCCTCAGCCTCCATGCACTGGGGCTTCTGAATGAAGCGGGAGGTGTGCATGGTCTGCAAGTTGTCCTCCACAGCCGGTGGGCCTGGCCTCAGCCTTCCCAGCCGTGGGGTCCAGCCTCAGTCTGCAGACGTCTGTGGGTTGCACCACTGTCTACGAAACCCAAGCCCTGGTCCTCCCAGGCCAGGCTACTTCACAGCTCTGTCCTTCCCACCCACCCTCTTTTCTGCTGTGTCTCAGGTCTCCCACCCCAGTGTCTAATGGAGCTTCTATCATCTGGGCTGCCCTCTCCCTCCTTCTCAGCACCCCTACACCAAGCCCAGATGGTCTGACCCTCCCCTACTGCCCTCTGGTGCCCAGGTCCCAGCCCAGGGCAGGGCCCTGAGGGGCAGCAGTGTGGGGTGAGCAAGCTCTGAAGACAGTTGCTGAGAACAGAGGAAGTGGTGCTGCCCAGGCAGGTGTTAAGACATGTCCTCCATTTCCCAGGGCTTCCGTGCAAAGTACCACAAAGTGAATGGCTTAGGAGAACAGAGCTGTGTTGTCTCCCGGCCTGGAGGCTGGGAGTCCCAGTTCAGGGTCTCAGCTGGGCCGGGCTCTCTCCAAAGGCTCTATCTAGGAGAGGGTCCTTCCTCATCTCTCCTGCTTTGGGGAGGCCAGGTGTCCCCTGGCTTGCAGCTGCAACATAACTGCATTGTGGTCCCTCTGACTGTCTGTCTGTCTGTCTGTGTCTGGATTGCCCTTTTGTAAACCCACATTCAGCTGGGACATGATCTATGTTAACTGATAGCACGTACAAAGATCCAATATCCAAACAGGGTCACACTCAGAGGTGCCAGGGGCTAGGGCTTGGACCTCAACTTTGGGGGCATTCAGTTTACCCATCAGCAGCAGGTGGGGACATCTGACCACAAGCAGAAGTTCAGCCCACAGGCCCGGCCCAGCGTCCCCTTGGGCATGTTGGAGGAGCCCTTGGGCAGTGAGCTGGATTGCAGCACCTGCCCACCCCCCCCCCGAGGCTGCGGGGAGGGCAGGCTGACCAGTGAGGACAGCACCCAGCACAGGGCACCTGGGGTGTCAGCAGCCTGAGGCATCATGGCTGTTATTTCAACAATGACCCAAGGCGCATCCTTGCACCCCGATCCTGGCTGCCCCACAGTCATGGCCCACATGTGACACTCCCAGCAGGCGTGACAGGGCAGGAAGGTCTCTCCATTTCTGCCTCTTGCCCGGCCTTGTGCCCAGCCATTCTGAAGGCCTGGGAGGAAGGAGGAGCCCTGAGCGGCCCGAACCCCGTGAATTTGAACTTGGTGTATGTGTTTCCTGTGGCCGCTATACCAACGTGGTGGCTTTGAAGCAGCTCACATGTGTGATCTTACCGTCAGGGGGGTTAGAAGGCCAAATGAGGCTCACTGGGCTACAGTCAGTAGGCCTGTGTCCGGTCCCTTGTCTTTTCCTGCCTCTAGAGGGCGCCTGCATTCTTGGCTCCAGGCCGACATGGCGGCACCGCTCCGACCTGTGTCCATTTCCATCCCCGCATCCCCTCTCTCTCTGCCTCTGCCTCTCCTGCCTCCCTCTTGTGATTCCATCTAAAGCCCACCCAGCTGATGCAGGACAATCTCATCTCAAACTCCTTGTTTAATTGCAGCTGCAAAGTCACTTTGCCACAGAAGGTGACACAGTCCCAGGACCTGGGAAGGAGGACTTGGGCACTTTGGGGGCCATTATTCTGATTCCCACACCTGGGCTATTGGACCCTAAAGTGGCACAGCCTCATTCTCCCCACCCCCAGCAACCCTGAGGCTGGGCTGAGTCAGGGGCCTGGAGCCACCACAGCGCAGCCCAGGTCTCCTCATCCTCTCGGTGGCCTGGAAAGCTGCATTTCCAGAGGTGAGCACAGGCTTGGGAACCGGAGGACCCAGGTTCAAATGCCAGATTGTCACTTAGCAGCTGTGTGACCTAAGGAAGGTACTCAACCTCTCCGGTCTCCGTTTCCTCATCAGTAAAACCACACCCAAACCAAACTCACTGACATCAAGTTGATTCTGACTCATAGCAACCCCCGTCACGTTTCCAAGGTTATAAATCTTTACCGAAGCAGACCGCCTCATCTTTCTTTTGCAGAGTGGCTTGTGGGTTCGAACCACCAACCTTTTGGTTAGCAGCCAAATGACTTAATCACTATACCACCAGAGCTCCTTCCATCAGTTAAAACAAAACAAAACAAAACAAAAACCTCTGCCATCAAGTTGATTCTGACTCATAATAACTCCCATTGGGTTTCCAAGGCTGTAAATCTTTACGGAAGCAGATTGCCTCATCTTCCTCCCATGGAGCAGCTGGTGGGTTTGAACCACCAACCTTCAGGTTAAATCCTTTACCTACCGCACCCCCAGAGCTCCTCCCATCAGTAAGGAGGGCCAACAAATAACACCCACCAGGGAAGCCAGGATAATGATCCAATGAGGTCACACCACGGGATGTGCTCCGACAGTCAGCACTGGCCGGTTGGCACCTGGCCGCCCTCTCCACCAGTGAGGTGGAAGGCTTGGAGCAGCCCTGGCTGTGGAGCTGGTCGGCGTGAGCAGCCAGGCCATTGGAGTCTCCCATCGGACATGAGCAAGCTCACTGAACCCCAACCTCGGACACGGCTACTCCAAGAGCCGGATGGCATTGAGGTGAGGCAGCCACCTCATCATTGTGTCTAAGTGTAGACAACAGCAAGATCAACTTGACACCCCCAAGATACCATCCAGGTTGGCTAAAATGAGTGACAGCTGTTTCTTAACCAATCACAGCTCCACCCTTGTCCTAGTCGGCCTCCTTAGAGATAAGATTTACTGAGATCCTCTATCGTAGGACCACCCCCACTTTCTGACAGCATCCAATCTAAAACAGACTCCTGCTTCCCTGAGCCCTCCCCTAAATCACCTAATCAAAGTCCAAGTCCAATCATAGTCGCTAGACTCAAGTCTAGAAAACCAAACCCACCAAGTCAATTCTGACTCATAGTGATCCTATAGGACAGAGAACTGCCTCTCCAAGGCCGTAAACCTTCATGAAGCGGACTGCCTCATGTTTCTCCCATGGAGTGGCTGGTGGCTTTGAACCACCAGCCTTTTGGTTAGCAGCCGAGCACTTAACCACTGTGCCACCAGGGCTCCTTATAGTCCTTAGACGCTCCTGTAAATTGCCTAATCAAGATCCAAATCCCATCGATGGTTCACCTTAACCCTCCGGAGACACCCACAGGGTGTGTTCTCCCTGCTGCGAGGCATGTTAAACCCAGCTTGTTCAGTTGTGGGGGGTCTCTGATGTCCTCCCCACCGCGGCCTACACCGGGCCTGGCCTGATCCCCTGTGCAGGTGTTTACAGGACGGCAGTGCTGGGTGGGCCTCCCTCTCTTCCACCACCCAGCCTGAGGACACCGAGGCCGGGGCTGAGCAGCGGCTCTGCCAGCCTGAACACCCCTCCCCCCACTTCCCTCCCCTGCACAGCCCTTCTCCGCAGCTGCCTCATCTGGGGGATCTAATGCCCCTTCTACCACTGCTCCCCGTGGGGACTCCCCACCCTCCCCACCCTGCTCCAAGCCATCCTGGTCTGGCTGCCCCCATATTCCCAGCAGCACTTCCCCGCTGAGGCACGCCCTTAATTACAGCGGTAGTGGTGCACACGTGGTCCCCCAGCAACTCACCCCAGGAGACTGAGGTCAGGATCTACAGCGCACACCCCAACCCCAGCACAGGCCAAGGTCGGATCCGCAGCCACGGCCCCTCCCTCTCCTCATCTCCCCTGCAGACAAGCCACCTCCTGCCCCCCCCCCGCGGGCCAAGGCCCTCCCACCCCTGAAAACCCTGTGCCCCTCGCTCCGCCCCTTGCCCTGACCCGCAGCGCTGGGCAGGGTCAAATCTGCAGCCCCTGACCAGGATTTGGCAAGGTCAGGTCTGCAGCGCCCCCTTCCGAATGCACGCCCCTCGCTCTGTCCGCGTCTGCAGCCCCCCAGCCCCTCGCTGCCCACGCAGAGCAGGCAGTGAGTCAGAGCCTCGGCCTCACCGCCCTTCATTTATTCAATAGCTCGGGCCTGAAAAACAGGACAAAATGCATCCCATCTCCCCAAGCCCATTAGCATCTTGCCGCCTCATTCTCAGTAATTCTGCTGAACCACCATGCCGCCCCCAGCCCCAACCCCAGCAAAGCACCACCTTGTCTTCTTTGTGAAGCAGACAGAAGCAAAAAGGTTGAGCCTCAGTCAGGGGTCAGCAGGCAGGACCCCTGGGACCCTGGGCCTCTCACCCCTCCTTCCTGCTCTCCCCTCAGCCCTGCTCTCTGCTCAGACCTTCTCTTGGCCTATGGGGATCCTTCCTGGCCCCAGCGCCATGCACCTGCAGCACACCCAGAAACCCCTGGGCTCCCCCGCCCTCCGACCCTGACCCAGTCCACTGGGGTTACAAAGTCTTCTCCTGGTGACCCCAAGAGGGGAGACAAGGGCCAGGAGAGTGAACAGGTCCAGGAGACCCTGGAGGGAGGAGGCGTAGCGCTCCCTCCACACCAGGGAGGTGTGGCTGCATGCAGGACAGCTCTGGAAGCCAGAAAGCCCAGCCTAGGTCTCCTAAGGTTTGGAGGGGCACCGCCCCTGCCCTGGGCATTAAATCCATCGGAACCCCCAGCTGGAGTTGCAGCACCCCTCCACCCATTGACTCTGGGGCCCTGGTCTATTATAGGTGCTTCACCGACCTGAACTGCCCTTTGACCTGAGCCAAAAAAACAAGAAGGTGCCATGAGAGGTTGTTTGTAAAGGGTGCATGCCCGGGGCCCTGGCAGCGTTCTCACTCCAGAGGAAGTGCTGATTCACAGCCTCTCTCCCAGCTCTGAGTGTGGGCTCCCACGCTGGGCAGCTGAGCCCAGGCCTGGGGAACGCCCACCAGTCTGCTGGGCCCTCCACTTCTGCTGAACAGAAGTGGGGCTAGTGAAATATGATATGGACTAATGGTCACTGTCTTGTGATGGGTTACCAACCTCCTTGGGTAGCACTCACGGTGAGGTGCCAGCTGCTAGCCAAAAGGCTGGTGGTTCAAACCCACTCCAAACTGCCTTGGAAGGCTAGCCTGGTGACCTGCTTCCAAAGGACCACAGCCTTGGAAACCCTATGCAGCAGTCTACTGGCACACAGGGTATGGCCCTGAGTCCGAACTGACTTGAGGCAACTGACAACAGTGGGTCTCACAGTGCCAGGGGGCTGTCTGCTGCCATTTATTGAGAGCCCTGAAGGAATTCAGGAGAGAGGAGGGTGTCAGAGAGAAATGGGGGCACCGTCTTTAGGCTCAGCTGCTGCTTTGGGGAATCCCCTCATCTGTGCACACATGGGTCAGGGCCCTTTGGAAATCCCTGGGCTGTGGAGGTCTTCCAGGGGACCGGTGAAGGCACCCACTCATGGGGGTTTTGCCCCAACCCCAGGGAAAAGACCCTCACCGCTCATCTGTGCTGTGTTCCTCTGCCCTTCTGGACCCACCTCCGGAAAACGTCAGCACTGCGGAGCGGACTGGCCAGGAGAAGACGACGGCCAAGAGGAGCAGGACCTCAGTCCTCCTCACTCTGCAGGGAAGCAGGCTGGTGGCCCTCACTTCCTGGGGATCCAGAGAGCCCCTATGCCCCAAAACTGGCCAAGACTCTTCCCTGGGTGCTGCTCACCCCCTATCACTCTGTAGGGAAGGGAGGGTGTGGGCAGCCTCCCCACAAGGGCAGGTGGTCTGTCTGTCCCTGCAGCTGCCTCCCACCCCCAGTGCTGACATCGGGGTGCTGAGTGAGGCAGAGAGACCTGGGGACGGCCACTGCCCACTCAGCACTGTGCCTGGCACAGGTTGAAGCCTCTCACAAGATCCCAGCTTCTAGGGAAAGGTCACTGAAGTTCAGAGGGTTCAAGAGCCTTCTCCAGGGCCACACAGGCAGGAAGAGGCAGAGCAGAAGGGCAGATTCCGGTGTGCTTGGGTCTTGCAGCGCTCCATGACACCTTGTCCCCCCCCCCCCCAAGTCTGCAGGGACAGTGCTAGGCAAGGAGCAGCCAGGTCAGTGCACGGACCCCACAGGCCCTCTTCCCGAGGGCTCGGAATGTTATTATCTGCTGGCGGACACACTTGCTGCATGACAGACAGATTTACTCTTGCTCAGTGTGTGACCCCAGGCCTGCTCCATCAGACGGGCCAGCTTCCCTGCTACCTACCAAAGGAGGGTGTGGCCCACTGAAGGGTCCTCAGAGCAGATGAGCATGGTCATTCGGGACGGAGAAGCCAGTGGCTCCAACTGCACAGGGCGTCCATCGCTTTGGTCTCAGAAAAAACCACTGAGAAGCCATTCTTCAGAGAGCACGAGGTCCACCCTGACCCCAAACTTTTCTTCGAGCCCAGCTCTCATGTGGCACTCACCGACTGCCAGTGCCCAAGGCTCTCCTCCATCTCCGCCCACACAAACATTGCAGCCAACTCCCCCCCCCACCCCTTCCTCCCCTATCCAGGGTCTCCAGGTGACATCCATGTCCCTGACCTTGGCTTGGTCACACAGAACTCCATGCATCTCTGTGTGCAGAGGTCCTGGGGGCTGTGTGAGGCATGTGCATCCATTCACACACACACACACACACACACACACACTCCTCTTGCTTCTCAGAAAACCAACACACGGGTGGGGATCGGGAGCAATGGGGTCACGGTGAGGGAGCAAGTGGAGAGATAGAACGAGTTATTGGGGTCAGTGGGGTGTCAAGCCCCATGCCCCTCACCAAGGTAGCGCTTCAGACAAGCTGGGGGAGGCTGCCCTGCTGGGCCTGTCTGCTGGAGGCCCCAACCTGATCCAGAGCCTGCCTGGAGGGCAGTGACTGCCACAGGCCAGGGTCGTAGCCTGGCCCCTTCTGTCCTGCCCACTGACCAGAGCCTGTTCGCATGAGATACACCTGAGGACCCCAGGACCAGGGCGCATTCTGACTTTCTTTAACTCAGCCGCCCCCTCCCAGGAGCCAGACTCTATGCTAAGTTCTCGTCTCCTCTCTCAGCTCTCAACACTGGGCTCCATGTCCTGCCTTGAAGCCCCGCCCCTGGAGGCTCCCCACCAGGCATTGCACAGCCCACCACTCCCATCCCATGCCCACAGCCCAGAGTCAGGGAGCAGTGAATGCCCCTTCCATGTCCCTGTGTACTGGGACATCATCACACGCACTTGACAGATGACAGAACTGAGGGCCAGGACAGGCGAGTGACTTCCCCTGACTCATGCAGAGCCAGGTTTCAGACAACATTGTATCCAGGAGTGTGTTGCTGGTGAGGGTACGCTCTGGACAGGGCTGGTCACAGACTGAGTGCACAGCAGACGAGGGTGTGGTCCTGCAGGACGGAGGCTGCCTGGGGGCTTCCCCGGATCTCTTTGGGGATCTGCACCTGAAGGGAGGAAGTGAGTGGTGGGCTTAGGGGTGGAGCTGAGTGAGGTGGGAAGGTAGTTGGGCCTTGGGGACCCATCCACACATCCACACTTCTTGACACCCCCTCAGGAGCTGACCCAGTAGGGCTGCAGACCCTGAGACTGATGGCCACTCCCAGGTTCCCACAGAAGAAGAGCCAAAGTGGGGGTGGGAGTCATATACTCTTGAGGGATTTTGCACGGAGCTGGGTGACGGTGCCTGAGCATAATAACCTCCTACCCCCCGGGAGCACACAAAAGGCTGTTGGCTCCAGAACATTCCAGACTAAGAGCCGCAGGTTTGCTATAGAAGTCCTGGTGGTGCAGTGGTTAAAGCGCTCATCTGCAAACCAAAAGGTCAGTAGTTGGAACCCACTAGCCACTCTGTGGGAGAAAGCTGTGGCAGCCTGTTTCCATAAAGATTGACAGCCTTGGAAACCATATGGGGGAGTTCTACTGTGTCCTACAGGGTCGCTATGAGTTGGCACCGACTTGACAGCAGTAGCTTGGGTTTGACTTGAGTTTGGTGTTTCTAGTGTCTCTCAGGGTTCTTTCTTGGAGGGACAGGGGAAATCAGGAGCTGGGAGCAGACTGAGGGGCACAGCCCCACAGACACTGTGGCCGGTGGTGGGGCAGTCCCCAAACCCGGTGAGGCACTGCTACAGGTGTGTGGGACTCTAGGATGACCTGCAGAGAGAGGCTCGGGGTCATGATGGGAGCTTTGACGGAGGCCCCTGGTTTCAGACCCACTAACCCACTCAGGCGCCATGCAGGGACTGTGCTCACACACACACACACACACACACACACACATGCATTCATCCTCATCAGCCTACAGCTAGGTAGTCTGTGTCCATTCTGTGGATACAGAGGCTGAGGCTCAGAGCTGGGAAGCCCAACCGCCTGTCAGTGACAAAGCCAGGATTCAAACCCAGGCCCTCAGGGGCTGGAGCCTGTTATGTATCCCTAGACCCTGCTTTCCAGGGGCCCCCACTGGTACCTGCCGGCTTGGTGGGAAAGACAGCTGAGAAGGAGTTTGCATTCGAAAGGGACTCCAGAGAAGGTGCCGGACACCACCTTCCCACTGTGGGGCAGATGGACCAGGAATGCCCCCTCTGGGCCTCACTTTCCTCCTCATGTGCGGACAGTCCAGAGGGTCATGGGTGGGGGTGGGCAACTTCAGAAAGAGGCTTGGGAAGAAGGTAACCCCCTGCTCAAACCTCTCATCAAGATGGTGGCTGCCGAACAGGGGGACAAAGCCTCTCCCCCTCCCCAGCCCGGACTCTAAGCGGCTCTGAAGAAAACAGCCTGATGAGTCACCGTGGGCGGGCGGGCGGGCAGGCGCGTGTCCTCCCCGCTGTCTCCACGCTGGGCAGCAGGTTTCGCAGGTAATTATGTAATTTACAAGGCTCCCGCTCAGCCAGGCTGAGTCAGCCGGCTGCATCGTGACCAAGCTCTGGGCCGGCAGCGAGGCAGGAGCCTGCTCGGCCCCCAGCCCGGCCTCTGCCCTGGGGGGCCGTAAAGGGGCTCCGGCCCAGCAGCGGGCCAGGCCATGGGGATCACTGTGTCTTCCCTGGACCTGGCTGCTGCTTGGGATGCGGCTCCTACGTGGGGAGAGGAGACCAGGAGCAAGCCCCAGCTTCCAAGGTGCCCTGCACAGTCCCCTCGGGACCCAGGCCAGTGACATCCTGAGCAGACCATCCCTCCCTCCTAAAGGCAGGACACCACCTTATCCTAGAATTTCCACTTTACAGTTCTGGACCCTGAACACAAAGACACAAATAACCAGAGTTAGGTTCTTACGGCACACATTTATTATTCAAATCGCCTGAGAGCACTCAGAGGGGTTGAAGACAAAGAGCAGGAACCCCAGCTGTCCCTTCCCCAGGGCCCTGGCCCCTCCCTGTCTGGCTGGGATGCAGTTCTCGCTGGCATTGCATTGATGTCCACGGACTATTCTGCCAGTCCCTGCACTGAGTGTTCAGGCTGAGCCTGTCCCCGGATGGGTGTCCCCCATAGGCTCAGTCACAGTCCTTCGAAGCAGAGTGCGGGGGGCTTCTGAACTTCCAGGTTCCTCCATCTTCCTCTCGGAGGTGGGGAGACTAACCCCTGCAGGGTGCTGATGTCCAGTGGGCCCTGGGTGGGCTGGCCTTCTCCGAGAATACAGGTGCACTTTGGAGTCATCTGAAGCAGGAGACTAGAACGGAGGAGGGAAAATCAGAAAGACAGAGGCTGGAAGAAGTTCCAGCTCCCAAGATAGGTTCAGAGAGAGCAGAGAGAGCAGAGCTCGTGCGGGACTTCAGGAGGTTAGAGAGGACAGTCAGGTGGAAGGAGTCAGAATTCATGAACAAGCCCGAGTGTCATCTCGGGGCCTCTCAACAGCACCCCATGCCTTCTCAGTCACCAGGAGTCCACGTCCCCCACCCTCACTGAGTGGCCTAGGCGTGCCCTTCCTTCTAATGCCTCAGTTTCTCCATTTGCAGGGTAGGCATCATCTTGGCACCCATCTCCCAGGACAGGGGGTAGATGAATATGCCACCCCACCCAGGGCCTGACTACAGGTGTCAGGCCCCTCTTCCACTTCCCTTCCTTCCAGCTGCTTCCCCAGCCCCCTCCCAGGCAGCCCCCTCCCCACCCAGCCCCCCCTTTCTATTTTTCCTGGCTCAAACCTGCCAGAGACACCACCACACCCGGAAAGAGATAAATAAATAAAAGAAAAACAACCTCAACTGTGAAAAGCAGTCCAAATCTGAATTTTTTCCGGCCTGAGTTAATTACACTTTAAATTGGCATGTTTACTGATCGGGGGATTTCAAGTTAACAGAGACACCCCCCCCCCAACTGTTTGTACAGTAAAACTCAGGGCTGGCGGGCTCCCCAGGCCTTGGCAGGCCGTGCTGCTCCCCTGCCAAGGAGAGAGCCTGACAGAAAGTCTATTTCTGAGTGTTAGAGAAAATGAAGATATCACAGATGGTGGGAAGGAACATTCTGGAAGGTTTCCCACCACCTCCGACTCCATGTACCTTCCCAACTGTGTCTCACCCCAGGGAGGACTCAGGGTCTTCGCTCTCTGGGACCCTGGAAGCCAGTTTCACCAGGCCATACCCTCCTCATCCTAACATCCCAAGACACTCCCTTTGCCAGGTTCACATCCTCCTCTGAATCTGGGTGGAGGGGGCCGACCCCTCCATGGGGAGAACTCTGGCAGGAGGCAGGATGCTCCATGGCACCCGTTCACTAAGCCAGGGGCGCGCCTCACGTAACGTGGGAGTGATCTCTGCTCAGACCGGTCGTGGGTCTTCCCTAGACACTGAGTGGCCAGCCCCCAGCAGGAGCCAACTCTTGATCCTTCCAACAGCACTCACCTGCGCTCACAGGCCCCAGGAAGGGCTTCTGGGTCAGGCTGGGTTCTCCAGCTCACAGCCCTCATCTCCCAGGTCGAAGTGACATAGCCACGCCACTGTGCACCTCCCGAGGGTCCAGGGTGCAGAGGAAAGGCAGGGCTGGCAAACACCTATGTGGAGCCACATCTGGGTTTGGTCCTGGGTCAGCAGAGATGACCCCCCGCCCCCCCGTGAGCAAATCAGAAGCAGCTCCTGCCTTAATTAAGCTTGAAGTCCGGGTAGGGAGACACTTATCATCAGCAATCTGACTATAAATGCCTGACTGCAATCGAGGCTCTGTGGGTGGTGTGGGGCAGGGCGGGTGCATCAGGGAAGGCTGCCTGCAGGAGGTGGCACTGGGGCAGAACCCTATGGGACAAGGAGGGAAGGGCCTCCCCCGTGCAGGGTGCAGCTCGAGCAGAAGCATGGTGGCAGAGCTGCTGGACATGAAAACAGAGCACTCGGGCACAGCACCAAGTAAGTAAAGCGGGCAGCCAGGGGTCCTGCGTTGTCCACCAGCATCCTGACATCACCTAGAATGTGTTCCTATTTGGGACCAGTAAGCCTGATGGCACCAAGGTCCTGCCAGGACTGGCCATCCTGGGTCCTCCTTGTTCCCTCGGGCCCTTGCAGCGGCCAGCTCTCCCACCCAGGCTGCCCATCCTTGGGGTCACCCCACTCTTAGCACCCAGCCCACACTCACTTCTCCCTGGGGGGGAAGGAGCCTTCAGGCAGCCTGTAGGGCTGAGTGTGCGGGAGACACGCTGGCTCCTCTCCAGCCACCGGGATAAGGGGAAATGATGAGCGAGGCTCTGTCATGCTCTTCCTTCCGGTCCTCCAGCCAGTCCCTGGCCTGGAGAAATGGCCCTGCAGCCTCTGTGGGGCCCCTTAGCAGCCTTGACTGCAGAGCCCTGACAGCACCTGGTGAAGATTTATGTCCATCTTCCTGGATCCTTCATTCCCTCTAAGAGCCCTCTTATTTATTCACTCCCCAGCACGCTCTGCACATCCTCCTGGTGAGAGCGCTTGGATCCATCCAACACCACCGGACCTGTCGAATGCCTACCTGGTTTGGGCACTGGTGGCCAGATTTGATCCAAGTGGGCAGTCAGGAACTGAGCACCTCATATGCATGAGCAACCCAACGGGGGCCCGCATCCTCTGGCAGGGGAGCACCACCTCTTGCCCCCCTTGGGTACTGGGGTATTGAGTGCTAGTTTATGAAAAAGGAAATGGCTTATTTGCGACAGTAGGTCTTAAACCCAGAAAGTTTCACCACCCAAGTTTGAGATAACCTCAGAGAAAAACAAACCAACAGAAATCAGCAAAGAACCCTACCTTCAGTGGGCCTCAGTTTTCTTATCTGTAAAAGGGCATGGGTAGGGGTGTGGGAAAAGAGGGGAAAAAACGCAGGGGCTCCACTGGGCCCAGATATCTTGGAGTACTTTGTGTTCTGAAGGCAGCCTTGGCGGCGCAGTGGCTAAGTGCTCAACTGCTAACCAAAAGGTTGGCAGTTCAAACCCACCAGACACTGGCAGACTGCTTAAGTAGAGATGACAGCCTTGGAAACACCATGGGGCAGTTCTACTCTGTCCTCTAGGGGCGCTGTGAGTCGGGATCGACTCCACAGCAGTAGGTGTGGTTGTGGCTTTGCTTCCGTGAAGAAGACAGCCTTGCCTCTGGGGCAGTTCCACTCTGTCCTCTAGGGGCGCTGTGAGTGGAATTGGCTTCATAGGCAATGAGTTTGGCTTGGGCTTTGCTTCTGTGAAGATTGACAGCAGTGGACACCCTCTGGGGCAGTTCCACTCTGTCCCATAGTAGTAACGCACCGGACAGCAACGGGTTTGGTTTTTTGGTTTCTCTTTTTGGGTTTGTGTCCTGAGGACCCAGCAGGACAGTAGCCTCCCTAGGTTTCCAGGACTGCACCAGCCACTGTGTCTGTGCACAGTGGTCTCCCAAACCAGGCTTGGGGGTGGGGTAGGCCTGACAGTAGCCAACCAACACTGGCCTCTGGTCTGAGCTCTCGCTTCTCACTCTCCGGCCACCCGGCTACACCTCTTTTGTAGTGCTAAGACAGTGGCAGCAGCCCTGCAAGACTCCAAGGCATGGGTCAGGTGGGTCTTTGGTATTTAGACGCCCATCAGGCCCTGGGGCTTCTGTCAGGGCCCATAGGGTTCTCAGGCTAATGGAAAGCCCCTGTGCCACAGGCGATGGCACCAACTGGAGAGACTCCAGGTGGGTACAGAGAAAGAGATCATGACAAAACTTGGGGGACCAGCTACCTCATCATGCAGAGAGGAGTCAGGGGCTGACTGGGTGAGATTGCGGGACCCAGATCTCCTAGGACACAAGGGGCTAAGCCAGAAGCGACAGCTCAGTGCAGAGCAGGCTGGCCAAGAGTACAGAGCCGGAGCCAGACCCCACCCTACTCCAAGCTGAGTGACCTGGGATGAGACTGGCAGCCTCTCTGGGGTCCATTACCTCATCTGTCCCCAGAGGGCGGGCCGGGTGCAACACGAGGACACACCAGGAAGCCAAGGACTGGCCCAGGGTAGGGGGCCTTCATAGCCACTGCTCCTGTCTCCCCCCTTTAAAGTGGAGGGAAGATGCTATTTCAGTAACAGGACTACAGGGCCAGCATGGCCAACAGCCCCCGGCTTTCAGGAGTGGGCTGAGGGGATCATCTCCAGGTGACGCTCTGGGGGAAGACAGGGTGGGGGGAGACCTCGCCCAAGGAAACACCAAGACAGCGTTCACACC
>NW_006921958.1:2976301-3028155 GCF_000298275.1 Orycteropus afer afer
CAAGGCTGTCAATCTTCACAGAAGCAAAGCCCAAACCACACCCACTGCCTGGAGTCCATTCTGACCCACAGCGCCCCTAGAGGACAGAATGGAACTGCCCACAGGGTCTCCAAGGCTGTCAGTCTTCACGGAAGCCCACTGCCTCATCTTCTCCCACTGGAGGGGCTGGTGGGTTGGAACCACCAACACCTTGGTTGGCAGCTGAACTCTTTAACCACTGCCCCTCCCCCCCAGAGCTCCTTAGGAGATGAGGGAGGTGACACATGAACAGACCAGGAGACAGGAGACGCCGACCTGACACTAACCACAGAGGGGCTTCCACTCCCTGTAGCCGACATCGCGACGAGGAAGTTGTCCGAGGTGGAAGTCAGTCCCGGAAAGAGGTTGACTGTATAATATTCATCGTATAGAAAGTGAACACCTCACAGGCAACCTATTTCAGGGACCACCGAACAGCAGCGCTGAGTCCAGAGAAAGCGGCCTCTTCCTCAGGGCCGGCGCCCCCGCCCCTGGCGCGCGAGGGGGAGCAAGGCGGTCACGGTCAGGCGCATGCTCGGCCGTCAGCCATGCACGGGTCCTTCCCCGGACAGTGGCGGTGTGCAGGCGACATGCAAGGCGGGAACTGATACTGAAGAGAGGTCGACCGTGTATTGTGCATCGTGAGCCATGCGAGCGCACACGGGCGACCTCTCCTCAACACCACATGGGCATGCGCAGCAGGCGAGGGCGGCTCCGCCCCCGAGTGGGCGTGGTCCCGGGAGGCACTCTAAGGGCTGAGATGAGAGCCCAGCATGCAAGTGGTCGGCCCTGTAATGGACACCCTGAAGCAGGGCACGTGCCCACCCCAATGGGGACTGGCTCCGGAAAGTTCTCTGCCTCGAAGGCTTTGGATGCAGGAAACAACAAATGCAGCTCACCCTCACACATGCAAGTGCCCAGGAACCGGCCTCCCCACGGCAAACCGCGGCCTGTTCCCCACGTCGGCATGCTCGCTGGGAAGCCCCCCGGGATGGAGCCGATGCTGGGGGTCGGTGGGGAGGTGTGGCACGTGTTATACACAGAGTCCATGCAGTCACGTACCCTGGGGAGGGGCCAGCTTCAGGCTGGACCCCACGTTGGCACGGGGCCCTACCCGCCACCGAGTCGTAGGAGGTGCTGAAAACAGGCCATCTGTGTTATATTCGTCATTAATAAAGCGAACTCATCACAGACAACCTCTCCTCAAGCACCCAACGTGGTGTCGACCCAGGGGCCACGGCTGCTGTGCCCACGCTGCGTTGCCTTCTGGGTGCCAGCCTGAGGACAGAGGGACACCGAAGGTGAGAAGCCACAGGGACAAACAGCAGCACACCCCGCCCTGTGGCACCCCCACCAGAGAGTGTCTCCAAGAGGCCGCCAAGGTGCAGTGTGGTACTGAGGAAAGACCAACCATGTATTATTCGAAGTGAAGAACGCGAATACAACACGGTCGATCTCCCTTCAGGTACCGGGAGAGGCGCCGAGCCCACGCGCACCCAGATTCCCCCAGGGCGGCAGGGCCCCCACGGGCCTGCAGGCTGCAGTGGGCACTGACGGCTAGTGGACCAGGTGAAGTACATTATAAACAATTACTTTCCAACTGGTCGACCATCCATCCCCGTGCCCCAGAGTGGTGTGGTGGCGGCGTCCTGCCCCAGCGCCATGGCCTCCAGGATGGCCTCCCTGGTGGAATCTGATACCGAGAAGGGGTTCACCGAGCAACATTCGTCGACCGGATGCAAAGTTGCTCGGGTAACCTCTCCCCGAGTACCACGGAGAGGCTCGGACACTTGGACAAAGGTGTGGGCTTCAAGGCGGCAGTGTTTCCAGAAGCCCCCTACCCCCCCTAAGGGCAGCTTGAATTCTGGGCATTCAGGGAGAAGACCACCACCCTTCCCAAGAAACCCCAGCTGCTGAGGTTGACCGTCCATCCCATCAGCTCCCCGGGCTGTACCAGGTCCAGAGCCCCTCCCTCAGAGTGAAGCATGACTCTCTGCTGGGATCTGATCCAGACAAGAGGGTGGCCGAGGGGGGTCTTGACTGGACAAAAGGGAAGCATTCACTGTGGCAGTGCCTTTTTGCCCAGCTATCCTCCCAGGGAGCCATTTGAAGACAGAGCAGACCCTGGAGAAGAGCTGGCAAAGACAAACCCCAGCTCATGCTGAGAGCCCTTCTTTCTGGACCCTAGAAGGGGACCGACTCCAGGGTCCCTTCTTGAGCACCAAGCTCCCAGCAGAAGAGGACTCCTGGAAGGAGATCGGTGGAACACTGACCAGATAGGACTACCAGCCCCAGCTTCCCTTGGCTATCCCCACCAACGCTGTGTCTAGCCGCACCCACGCGCTGCCACCCCGCAGTCTTCCACAGAGCAATTTAACAATGAAAACTGGTTGAGGGTATGGTAAGCCTTACAAGTAAAGCAAGCAACATTCTACCCAAATAAAGGAAAAATTCAAAGAGAGAGCTATGAAGAAAAATGACATGAACTGCAGGCGCCCTCCCCTCAGAAAAATACAGAACAGCTCCCATGTCAAGACCACCCCCACGAAGTTAGCATCACATCCGAAACATGCCCCAAACAACGGGCTGGCTGGTGAAGGTCCACGGGCCTGGTGACATGTGCCACAAGCAGAGTCCGGATTCTGTGCCCACCACCCATTTTGAGAACTTTGGAGTGGGACCGACAGCAGAATCCTTTTCCTGACATTGGCATGAATCATGGAAGCCCTCCGCGTCTTGTGATGACCAGCCACTGGTACCTGTCATAAAGGAAGAGAACACACCACGCACAGCCACCCCTCCCGAACCGTGGACACTGACCTGCATCCGGGGACACTCCCAGAGCTAGCACTGCCTCCTGGAGTGCTCATGGGAAGGGACTGCACTGCACCAGCTAGTGGGCCAGATGAGACCCGTCATCTACACATTCAGGGCGTGTCTTGTGGTTGCCCTCACACACCTACCCTGGACAGGGCTTCAACTGCTGGTCACCTCTGGAGGCTAGGAGTGCTTTTGGAATCCTTCAAGGCAGGGGTTGGTCTGCAAAGAGATCCCCTGTGCGAAGGTGAACATGAACAAATCCACCAGCAAAAGACAGCCTCTTGTTGTGTCCTGAGCAAGGTTCTGACCCCTGAAGTAATCATTGCTCCTAAACAGTGGCACCAACTTCAAGGTGACCTCCCAGACAAGACTCAGGCTCCGTGACCATGTGGCAGTCAACACCAACAAGGACCATGTCCTGGGGCCAGCATGAAGCCCCGAGAAGTACCAACACCAGGGTCCAACACCGCTTGGGTGTGTCACACAGTACTCCTGACCCCTACTGACCTGAGAATCTCTGCTCCACTTCTAGGGTGAGCATTTCACCCAGGTCAGCCACATGGGGATGGAAAGGATGCTGAGAGGGACAAGACAGGATGATGCACATCACCAACTGAGCACATGCCACGGTGACTACAAACACATGCATCCCCACAAGGACCCTTTATCAGTGTGCTGCCCCTGAAGTCAGCACGCTCACCCAGGATGCTCTCAGGGAACATCTGGGACGAAAGAAGAGGTCAGTTGCATGTGGACCACTGCCTTGGGCCCCTAGGTTCTGCTCACTTTGCCGACTTCATTTCAAACACATACGAACTCAGAAATTTTAATGAGAATTGTACCAACATTGATTTTCATAAAAAAAAAAAAAAAAAGAAAGAAAGAAAGAAAAAGTCTTTTAAGGAGCAAATTCCATTAAACTAATCCAATTCCCTGTTTAGCTTTCTCCACCATGCTGTTGAGCTGTTTTCATTTCTTTTATTTCCCTTGTTATTTCCGGAAATCATTTTCATTAGAATCAATTCTCCTCCATTTAGAAATTTGAATGAAGATTTGATTCCTCAGTGTGTTTCTGTCCACATCAGATATTGCCATTTACAGCTGTCGTCACTCTGAATTTCCTCTTGTGGCCACCATGTCTACGGCATTCAGTTTCCTCAGGTCAAATGTCACAGACAGAATGTTGTCAAGGAAATTGGATTCTTCTGCCAATTTGTTGTCAACTGAACACATTTTTACTCTGTGTCCTTTCAGCTGGTTATGGTTGTATTTTGTGTTGATTACTTTTATCACTGGTATTTAATACAAATTGGATGAGACATTGATAGCTTCTATTCATTGCATAACCCATGAGAAAATTGAGAACATTTTTTTGTGTGTGTGGGGTGGGGGTCATGACAGAAACATAGAAAGAAATAGAGATAAGGAGAATCCAAAGGAAAAACAAAGACAGAGACAGAAGCAGAGCTCATATGAGAGACACAGAACAGGAGGAAAGACAGAGAGAAAGAGATGTTGTAGCCTTTAAGATGGTTGGTGCAAGCGCTGTAATTAACCACAAGGTCAAAAAATCTTCCAAGAAAAATGATGGCAGCAGAATGTCTTGAAAAGAATGTGGCTGTCCCAAGTGGTGATGTAGAGGTGCTACGTGGCTGTCCAAAGTGATGACGTAGAGAAGGGGTCCAGTGCAAGAACTGAAGCTGACTCTGGGCACCCAGGATGACACACAAGGAATCGGCCTCATGTTCTAGTCTAATGAAGAGGTGTAGATGCCTACGTCTACACCACATGGTCTTGTTCAAGGGAGAGGTGTAGACCTCGAGCTTGCCGCTTGGTCCCGGAAGCCATGCCAGGCAGGATTTGATACGCAAACAAAAGTTGCCTTTGTGTGATTCAACATAAATAAAGCGAATTCACCAAGGGCAACCTCTGCTCAGGGATCAAACGTCAGCACGGGCAAGAACACCAGCTGCCTCTTCACCAAAGGTGGCCTCGCCTGCAGGCTCTCTGTTCACTTGCCCCAGATTGGTGCTGACACCACTTCCTTTCTTGAGACACTGGCACTATGTCCAAGAGCCCCCTGGACAGGATTGGACATGGTTTACCGTAAGTAAGGGACGGTACCATGGGCAGCTCACATGGCCCTGCAAACTGTCCCTCGAGCTAGCTTCTTTCTGCTGGGTCAGGGGCGAGGAACACATGCACCATAAGGTGGGCCCATGCTTGAGGTCAGTGTCTAGCCACTTACCCTAGAAGGGCACTAATACCGAGGTCTCATCCCCAAAGTGAGCATCTCCTCCGGAACATTCCTGGATTTAGTGGATTTAGTGCAGAAATGAGCCATCACTTAACACCCCCTGCATGTTGTGACCGATCTGCTCAGTCCCGCCTCGGGCACACGGGGCCACCCTGACCCAGATGCCGATGGTACGTCTTCAAGGGCCGTATCCTCAGGGCAGGCAGGAGTGGATGAAGCACTCAACTCAGGCCATTGTCTCTTCATTGGCTCTTGCTTCCAGGAGGCCTCAAAGAGCTATTTAGTAAAGAAATACGGCAAGCAGCCATTGACCCATTTATTCATTCAGCAAATATTCACCATGTGTACTTGGGGACACAGAGGTGGGCAAAACAGACAGAGATTCTGCCCTCAGGGAGTTTGCATTCCAATGGGTGAGGTAATAAGCAGAGAGTTATAATATAATTACATCAACACAGTAGTGATGGGCATAAGAAGAACCAAGGCTTATGGAATCAGCCTCACTGCGTGCCAGATACTGTTCTAGGCACTTTGCATATATATCTAGTTTCAGTTCCTACCCTATGAGGTAGCTACTGTTAATAACCTTATTTTACAGATGAAGAAAACGGAGGTACAGATCAGGTAAAGATTAAGCAGTTTGTCCAGTGTTACACAGATAGCCAACGTAAGGCGATGAAGAACCCTATGAGCAGTTCTTATCTTGCACCAGGGATGACGGAAGGACTCATGGGAAGCTTTCCTCAAATGCCACGGATTATCACAGCCAAGGACATCACCGCTCCCCATTCCCCAGACTGGCCTTTACTCCCAGAGGTCACCTTGAGGATTAGCACACTGAACAGGGTTCACGAGGCTATCCATTGCATAAATAATGCACATGTCATCTATTTGGACCAACTGTTGGGAAGACACAAAAGTCCCTCTGTCCTATGTGGCCCATATTCAAGAAGACGATTTCATCCTAAAAAGAGGTGTACCAAAACATGTTTTATTCACTGATGAGTCTTCAGGGAAGGGAGGGAACCATGACCAGAAAACCCTAGTCTCACCTAAAAAGTCAGCATCAATTCTGGGGATTCCTTCTTGCGACAGCTGGGATGGGGGCCAATGACATGTCACACATAAAACACATCATGGGGCAAATGGTGCATTTCCTTACCTGGACAGGTGCTGTGAAAATTCCTACTCCCTGAAGCTTTTGTGATGTTTTCCCAAGAAGAATTTAGTACTGAAAGGAGATTGGCCATGTAATACTCATCATAAATAAAATGAACACACCATGGACAACCTCCATTCAAGTACCTGACCATGGTGCTCACTTCCGACGCATCCCAGACAGGAGGCCTAGGATGGATGGGATACTGAGGTCAGGATGCTGGCGCAACACATCCCAAATGAAACACAAGTTCTGTGGTCCAGGCCATGCCCAGTTGACTCTTGATGTGAGGTGCAAGCCCTGATGTCCCTGACTGGAAACTGGCAGCACTCCCAGGGAGGGTGACATTTGGGGAGGGACATGACACAGCAGAGAGGGTTGCGGTGAACCTCTTTATACATAGAGAGCAGCACACATCACCTCTTATCAAACACATAATGAGATCTACCATACGTTTGCTGCCTCTTCCAGGAAACAGGCGTTATGGACATGCAGCAACCCTGGAGGTGTCTGAGGCCCCAGATGACTAACCATAGGTAAGACATCCCCAGGAAGAAGTGCACACTCTCAGGTTAACGCAATTTATGCAGGAGTGTGGGCACTACTTGAGGGTCCTTTAGGCCAGGTGTGGTCTTAAGAAAAGGTCAAGCATGTAGGATTCATCAAGGAATAACATGACCACATCGTGGAAGACCTCTGTTCAAGCACTGCAAAACAAGCCTTGAGAAAGAGAGCCTCACTTCTGGCCAGGTTTGCCCCATGCCTAGGAATCTTGCCATGGGTGGGTTCCACATTGCAGGGGAGTAGGCCGGGGCACACAGCATCGGGCAAGCACATGATCTGGGGTCAGCTGTGAACAGCGGTCCGTTCACTTACCCTGGAGAGGAGCTGACACCAGGGTCCCGCCCTGAAGTGGGACTCTGCCCCAGGAAGCCCTCCAAGGTAGGACTTGGTACTGAAAAATAGGTGAACCGTGTATGATTCGTCACGAATAAAGCGAAGGCAACACGGATAACCTATCTTCAAGCACCTCGGATTAGCACCGACAAGGTGTCAGTGTCTCTTCTCCAAAGCTGGCCTCCTCCAGGAAGTCCTCCTAAGGACACAGTGAACAGTGAGGGTTAGTGGGCTGGCTGTGAGAGGGCTGTGAATAAAGCACACACCCCATTCCACACTTCTCATTCTCTGCTGGGACATAACCTAGACATCAATGCCTTTGCCGAGGTTGGCAGGGCATCTGAGAACCACATTCAGAGGGACCAGTGGTGAAGACAGGTCAAGTGCACGAGAGTTCACTGCTTTTATCATAGCAGAGAATATCCTCTCATTTCACGTTGGCACCACAGCTGACAGCAATGATCCTTTCCTTACATAGACCCTGTGACCAGGAAGCCCTTCAAAGCCAAGTTCATTCCAAAGGATGCAATAAAAACCAACCACCAGTTGCCATCAAGTCATTTCTGATGTACTGTGATCCCATGAGTGTCAGAGTAGCACTGTGCCCCATAGGGTTCTCAATGGTTGGTTTTCAGAAGCCAATCACCAGGCTTTCTTCAGGATAGACTCAGACCACCTCTCTTTTGGTTAGAAGTTGAGCACATTAACCGTTTGCACCACCCAGAGAATACTGATAATAAATAAAAAGGCATCATCAGTTACAAACTTTGTTACACCATAGTGTGGCACTGACCTCAGAGTTATGACCTCATCCTCAGAGGTGGACATGGCTTCTGAGAAGTATTCCTGAGCATGGATGGTAAATGTGGGGTCAATGGTCCAGTAGGCACACAATAAAAATAAATCAATCTTCCACTGCCAACAAGAAACTCACATACCTGGTGAAAGATGCTGACTCTGTATCAATCCCAGAAGTTGGCATTGTCACAAGGCATCCTGCCACAGTAGGTGGTGATACTGAGAAGAGGGCATCTGGCTATGATTCATTTTATACAGACAAATGCATAGTGGAAATGACAATAGAAGGACTTTCACACAAAGATGGAAGAGTACGGCCAGATCCCAGATTCTTCTTCCTCCAGTACACAACAAAATAAACAAAACAGACAATTCAATCTGAAAGATCAATACAAAGAACAGAAAAGTTTTTTAGAAATAATAGAAGAAAACATCTTTAAAAGGAAAGGAGAACTAAATCTACTAATCAAGAAAGTGTAATAGAATCCAGAAAAAAAATTATTAAAACTTGTCCATGATAAAGAATAATAGTGTCTGAGTCATATCCTGGTAGTCATTGATGCTGTTGTGGTTTGTTGGCATAGAGTCAATTCCAACTCAAAGTGACCTACGTACAACAGAACAAAACACTGCCTGGTCCTGCATCATCCTCACAATCATCACTATGTTTGAGCCCACTGTTGCCACTGTGTCAATTCAGCTCATTGAAAGTCTTCCTTTTACCAAACATGATGTCCTTTTCCAGGGATTGATCCCTCCTGATAGCACATCCAAGTCCATGAGACAAAGTTCCACCATCCTCACTTCTAAGGCACATTCTGGCTGTACCCCTTCCAAGACATATTTGTTCATTCTTTTGGCAGTCCATGGTAGAGTCAATATTCTTTGCCATACCATAATCCAAATACATCAGTTTTTTTTTTTTTTTTTTTTTTGGTCTTCCTTATTCATTGTCCAGCTTTCACAGGCATACGAGGCAAATGAAAATACTATGGCTTGGGTTAAGCTCACCTTAGTCCTCAAAGTGACTTTAACACATTAAAGAGGTCTTTTGCAGCCAATTTGCCCAACACAATACTTCATTGGATTTCTTGACTGCTGCTTCCATGCGTGTTGATTGTGGATCTAAGTAAAATGAAATCCTTGACAACTTCAATCTTTTATCCATTTATCATGATGTTTCTTATTGTCAACTTAAAAAAAAAAACAAAAACACTGCCATTGGGTGGATTCTGACTCATAGTGACCCTCACTGGGTTTCTGAGGTGGTGAATCTTTGTGGAAGTAGATTGCTCTGTCTTCCTTCTGTGGAGTGGCTAGTGGGTTTGAACTGCCAACTTTCCGGTTAGCAGTCAAGTGCTTTGGCAATGGACCACCAGAGTTCCTTATTGTCAACTGATAGTCACTGATAAAGTCTCACTGATAATCAAAACTAAGGAAAGATATCCAAGCAGAAAACAACACCACCATCATTAAGATGTCCAGGGAAAAAGCAACTATCTGGAAGGTTGTCTACATCAATGTTTAACATCAGGAAGTAATGGAGTAATGTCTATAAAGTTCTGAAGGAAGGTGAGTAGAATGTCACACTACGTTAACATATTGGTGAGTTCTTAGTAACAAGAGCTAACAGGGACCCCATTTCTCCACTGAGAGAAATGTTGGATCAAACAACAGCCAAAATCAATGCATAAATCAATGCATGGCTAAGCCTAATTGAAAAGAAGGGAGACCCTTGGGTACCAACAAAAAGAGAATTTAGTTCAGGGCAACAAGCTTGCAACCTGCCACCAAGGGACCAAGGGGATGTTGCATTGGCTGGAGGCTCTGAAGGTCTGAAGTCATGATGTCTAAACATGAACAGGAGACACGACCTTGGGCCCAAAAGATGTGGGGACCTGGAATTGAGAGGAAAACCAGAAACTCTATGCTGGCCCAGAGAAATGACAGGAGAGTTTGTTCCTGCCTAAGCCCTAGGCAAAATGAGATGTCCTGGGAGAGAGAAATCCCAGCCTGGGCCAAAGGTATAGTGAGGGCTTACACCAGCCATGGGGTCTGGGTATCCCCGATCCAGCAAATTCATAGAAAAAATGAAACTCTCGGGATGCCAAGCAGAATAAAACACAATACCATACTGTTGCAACTCTGTGGAAGCACAGGAAACAAAACAAAACAAATCACCTAGTCCCTATCGATAATAATCAAACAATGAAAAGTTACAAAGCATATAAAGAATAGCACCATTGTAAGGCTTAACAAACAGAAAGACACTACCCATAGAATTGGGGGGGGGGGAGATATTAAGTATCTTTAAAATGACTAAAGAGATCAAAAAAGAACTGGAGGAGCCAAGTAGAATAGGAGGGAGGAACAAAGGCAGATGAGAAAAAGTGTAAAAGCAATGTTCATACTTTCTCAGAGATGAAAGATCAAATAGAATACAACACTCAAATTCTTTCCAACAAACAAAATATATGAAGAATTCGCTAGATGATGAAGTAAAGTTGACTAAAAGTTACATGGAAGAGCCACTTCAAAAGAGCTAGTGAAATACTCAATGCAGAAGATGGAGGAACAAACTACAAAGCTCTGAGGAGAAAAAAAAAAATAGGGTGATAATTTTATATCTAGCTAAGTTGTCCCTTCCATATAAAGGCAAGAGACAGATATTGTCAAATACACAAGGACTCAGGTAATGCCTCTTGGCCATTCTTAAATAAATACTGATGAAACCCATTCCATCAAGAGATGAGATAAAATTAAAAGCTCAGGAAGAGAGAAAGCTTAGATTGAGGGGGGAAAGGGAACTAGTGCTCAGAGATTAATCCACTTAAATATAGAACTATGATCAAATACCTGCCAGAATTTTGGTTGCAGAAAAAAAAATTGCAAATATTTCTAAAGGAAAAAACAAAAATGTTTAACTTTTAGAAAAGGAGGTAGGGCAAAGTTACAAGTACTGATTTTCTTATAATTTTGAATACAAGTGAAATTAAAACAGTAAGAAAAAACCACAATATTTTACACTCTTATTTATCTTAATTTTACAGAGATCTTTTGTGAGTAAATACTTCTTCTGGTAAAGTAAGGAAAATTCCTCAATTCTTCCAGTGTCCTTTAACTTGTTGTTTACATTAAATTCAAGTAAAATTATATCAACATTTTTTAAAGGAAAAAATTAGGTGCACGTGACCTCATGTCTGTCTCTCTTAGTCTACCTTTCTCCTTGCATGTATACGCAAGCTAAACCAAACCAAATTTGCATACACACTCAAGCAGATGGTCACAATTTCTAAAGCCCTTGATAGTTCTTTTTGGTTGGACAGAGAGCTGGGCAATTTTCCCTCTTCTTACTGGCATTTTCCTGTACCACTTGAATTTTTATTATAAGCATATATCATAAAGATGATTATATTAATATGGTAATAAAGTAAAATAGTTACTCTTTCGGAAAAGAGAAAACAGCAACTTAAATAGAGCTGCCCTCTGTCCTTGAATTTGGTGTGGCCTGCAGGCCAACAGGTGTGGTAAGAATCACCACTCACTCAGCCAAGAAACAACGCTGACATTCAAGTCTCTTCCCTGAAATTACCAACAGGTCTGCAAAGTCCTCCCAGATGAGACTGAATATTGAATGAGAACAGAACTAGCTACTATTTTTCTTTAAAAAGAAAAGAAAAAAAAAAAAAAAAGAAGCCAGCAGCACCATGGACATCCCCAGTCACTGAGTAGTCCTAAATCTAGACCATATGTTTCTCCTCCAAATCTAGCATGTCGCATAAAGAGGTTGGTGATGATAAGGGGTACTAGAGGAACATAGCCATCAGTTCTGAGCAAGCCACACGTTCAAGTACATTGGGTTGGAACCAACATGAATGGTGTTCCTAAAATTGAATCAGATCCAAGAAGATGCCACCAGGGCTGGTGAGATGTGATACTGAAAAGAGGTCGACCGTGTATTGGGCATCATTAAATAATGCAAACTCACCACGGACAACCTCCCTCCAAGTACCATGGGGTGGCACTGTGCTCAGCATTTCCACATCTTCCACCTCACAGTCTTGGCAGCTTGATAGTGGCCTCTGAAGGTGGATGGGACCCTGAGGATGAGTGGTCAATATGGCTCAATCCTTAAGTCAAACCCATGCTCTCCAGCCAACCCCTGGTTCACCAACCCAAGATTAGTGCTGGCACAAATGTTATTTCCTGTATCTGGTTGGCCATGCAGGAGCTACTTAATAATGCAAAGAAGTCAGTTGCATGTAAGTTGTTATAAATTAAGCAAACAGCTCTTAAAAGACCACACGTTTGCAAGAGCAGGTTAGCCACTGCCTGCACAGTAAAGCCGGGACCACCACAAAGGAGTTCCTAGGTGTGTGAACAATGGGTTAATGAAGCAGGGGTCACACAGGGTCTTTTAACTTAATGTCATCTGGTCTCTGTGGACTAATCAAAAGAGGCTTCTAGATGCCCCTCTGAGGTTAAATTTGACACTAATAAATACAGAAAGGAGTTACCCTTACACATCTCAATGTTAATTAAAAATAAAAAATAAAAAGGTTAGGATACCTCCATAACCTCTCTAGCTCTTGCTGAAAGTGGCAGCGTCCCAGGAAAGTGCTGGGGCAAGTGAGGACACGGGGTTAGTGAGTCAGTAGCAAGCATCCTCAGGAAAGTGCCTGCCATGGACTGAGCCGCCCAGGCACCTACCTTGGAGACAGTACTGGCTCAGGATGCCCTCCGAGGCAGCATTTGACACTAAAAGAGAGGAGAGCCGTGTATGACTCGCTTTGTTGAATCGAATTCATCACGGCCAGCCTCTCTTCAAGTACCACTCAAGAACACCGGTGAGAATCCATTGCCTCGCCTGCAAAGATGGCTGCGTCCCAAGCCAGGGAGCCCTGTTAGGAATGGGTGGGACACTGTCAGGTAGCTGTCCACATCAAGTACATGCTCACAGGACACACATACCCTGAGCAGGCGCTGGTCACTGCTCTCCCCTGGAATGGGTAGATCCAGTTAGTCCTCCTGGACAACAGGAGGTGCTGTTTAACAGCCATGATAAAGCGAGTGGATCGTGGGAAGCCCCTGGCCATCAATGACCAGAGAACCAGGGAGGCTTCCCAAAGCCACATCGCCTCCAGAGTTCACCCTGTCGAGAGACAGGATGCTGGGGGTCAGAGGGACAGACCCATCTCTAACAGTGATTTGGTCACACACCCTGGACAGGAGCTGGCACACTTCAGGTCTCTCATCAGAAGTAACATCATGTCCAAGAAACTCCCCAGGGAGGATGTGACATTGATGAAGAAGATAACCAAGGACGACACATGGTGTTTTAAGTGAACACATCCCTAAGACCATGTCTGGTCCAGGTCCGCTGAGCAACCAAGCCAGATGGTGGTCCATGGTGTCCCCATAGTTGGCAGACTCTGCACCAAGTCTTCCTGGGGTGGGATGGATGCAAGGCTGGTGAGTAGGGACCCACAGGGTGAACAGAGTACCTGCCTTCTGGTTGACCAGACGCACACCCCATCACAGGCACATGCTGACACCAACATCTCTTCTAGAAGTTGGCATTGGGTCCAGGAAGCCTCTCTTCAAAGTCTTGTAAGGTGACGCTAGTGCCAGAAGCACAGCTGCTCCCCCAGCATTGAGAGGGCCCATGGGAATGCCTCCATGGACTGTAGGTTCAGGTTAGTGGCCCAGGTGACTTACAGCATGGATCAAGGCCACTGTCTGTGGTCAGTTCTTCGCATGGCTTCTTTACATGGTGAACACAGAGATTGTTTCCCCAGACGTTGCCATCGTGTCCTGGAAGCCTTAGAGGTAGCATTTGGTACTGAAAAAAGTGTTGTCCGTGAATGATTCGTCATAAGTAAAGCGAATCCACCACGAACAACTTCTCTTCAAGTACCACAGACATGCAGAGACAAGACAGACAAGGGGTCCTCTTCCACTTCTACAAAGAGCTGTGGCCTCCAGCTGCATCCCTGTGGGCAGAGGAGAAACAGGAGGTTAGTGAGTTACCTGAGCGGGGTCCTCAGAAAGCACAGGAGCCCAGTGTATTGCCCACTCACCTCTCCTGGAGTGGCCCCAGCACACACCTTCCTTCCTTGAGGTGGACATTATGTTCCTGGGTCCTCTCAGGCAGGGGTCATAGTCACATGATCTTGTCATAGGTCGGGGTCCTCAGTGTGTGTATGTATCCAAAGGTTTTTGAAGTGGGGGTGTGGACCTCTTAATAGAGCAGACTCAGTTATGGATCAAGCACGTCAAGGCATCAGCCAAGCTCCTGCAGGACTGGTGGGGTTCACCAAGCTGGGGTGCTCCGGAGAAGGCCCACATTGCACCACAATGTGCAGGGAGCCTCTGGACACCACATGCTCCCACAGACACTGCCCAGCCCTGGCCCTAATGTGCCCACAGAAGGATCTGAGAGGGGCTCACCGAGCTCTACACAATCCTGGGAGATCCCTACTTACCCCCCACCCTCTCCCTCCATACCATCACTCATTTCACCCTGCTAAACTACCTAAAAAACCAAGTTCAAGACAGACACCATCAAAAGAGGTGTACATTCACTTTCTCTACAAAGATGTCCAGCCAGTCATTCCTTACATTCCCATTTCCCAAATCCACCACTGGAAGTCCATCTCCTCAGAGCCCAGATCTTCATCCTTAAATGACTCAATGTAAGAACCTGTCCCCCACCTTTTCATACCCATCCACCATGCTTCCCCAACACATGTGGATCATGGCCTATCACCACAGAGTCCCTCAAGTTGTCACTTCTTCTCCTGCACTCTTCAATCCCCACCCTGATGGCAGCTTGGCTCCCATCCCCCAATAACATAGGTCACTGACTTATAGAGCTGGTTTGGTCTCCTATTGCCTACACAACAGGCTTTCAGTTCATGGACTTTCTCACTCCACATCTCCACTTCCAGGCCATTTTCCCTCCTTTCTTCTATAATTCCAGTTCCTTCACAGTGCATTTATAAGACCACACTGCCCACTGCCTGAATAATGGCTACTTGGATCCTCTTTGATGACGTTAGCTTATGGGCACCATCTTTGTCCCTTGTGTGCTCTGTTTTCCTTATTGGTGATGGTGACACCCATATTGATGTTCCATTTAGCTCCCCAGCATTCCTTCCATGATTTTCTCACTTCTGGTTATCTTTGCCTCTACTCCAACCCTCCAGGCCCAGGACCATTGCCCAAGCCTTGATCCTGACAATATCAATAATGGCACCTTCTCCAGAAGCTCCCTGGGCATCTCCTGACTCCCTCTAGAACCCTGACTCCAGTGATGAGTGCACCTTCAGAACCCCTGTTCCATTTCCTCCTCATCTTCTCACACCCCTCCCCTCACCATGGCTGGGCTCTTCCAATCCATCAGCAGATCCTCTGGCCCCACCTTCAGATATCTCATACCTCCACATATCCTCACCTCTGCAGCTCCCATCCTGGTCCAGCCCTCCTTCAGCTCTGCCCTGAATTTGTGCCACAGCCTCCTAGATAGACCACCTGCTACCACCCTTGTGGGCAGAAAGATATTCTTACTGTGTATCTTCTTTCACCCCTCCACTGCTCAGAACACTCCTGTAGCCCCCATTATCCTCAGAATGCTGCCTCTCCCATCTCAGTTCCAGTGACTCCCATAGCTTGACCTAACAGGCATTCTCACTTGCTCTCAAAGATGCCACAGGGCTTTCCCACTTGCCTCCCTGCCTCCTGAAATGCTCCTACCCCACATCTTCACCTGGCCCACTCCCCACATCACTCAGCCCTGTGTTCCTCAGAGGCCTTCTAGACCTCGTATCTAATGGTGTCCATCTCACATATGCCTCTCTCTAGCACCCTACCTTGCCTTCCTTCCTTTTCATCATAAAAGTTAGCCATGGGTGAAATTATGCTCCATAGTTTGTGTTTTGTTGTTTGTCTATCCCACCAGAATGTAAACTCCACACAAGCAACGACATTATCTTGCTCATCGCTCTACCCTGAGTTTAGAAGGAACAGTCAAGACCTAGAATCATCTAGAATACACTATGCACTCAATAATTATTTGTTAAATGACTGAATTATTCCTTGTTGGCCAGTGCATTTATGAAGGATGTCATCACGCTAATAACAAGAGAATCTAACAATGAAAAGAGAGAGACTTTATAACATCTGTTATAAAGGGGACATGAACTCTCTTCCAAGCCCAACAACAGCTCTATTGAGAAAGCTACTGCACTGTGGCGAAAACCAGTATCCTTCTGTGATAGTTAATTTTATGTGTCACCTTGGCCAGGTTATGGTGCCCAGTTGTTTGGTCAGACATTAGTTTAGACTCTGGTATGAAGTAGTTACATGCTAATAAATCAGTTGGCATTAAGTAAAGCAGATTAATCTCCAAAACACACGTGGGCCTCATTCAATGAGTTGAAGGCCTTTTGAGCAAAAAGTGAGTTTTCCCTAAGGAGTGCTTGGCTTCCAGACAGTAAACAGACATTTTACCAGAACTCCATTATTCTTTACTCTTTCTGCTCTTCCCATCGCCTGACCTACAGATTCAGGGAGACAAGCTTGGAGCAATCTCCTGCTTGCCATCTGACCTAAAGATATCATACTTGTCCTGAAAAACAGTAGCTCTAATGTGATTAGCCAAAAGCCCAGAACCCATAACTGCAAGGGCATTCCTCGAAATCTATCAATGTACAAGGAAGACTGGAGAGTTGATGCTTTTGAATTGTGATGTTGGCAAAGAATACTGAAAGTACCAGAAGAACAAACAAATCTGTCCTGGAAGAAGTGCACCTGGAATGCTCCTTGGAAGCGAGAATGGCCAGACTTCGTCTCACCTGCTTTGGTCTTGTTGTCAGAAGGGACCATTCCCTGGAGAAGGATGTCATGCTCGGTAAGGTGGAGGGTCAGCAAAAAAAAGGGAAGGCCCTCAATGAGATGGACTGACACAGTGGCTGCAACAATGGACTCGGGTACAGCAAAGATTGTGAGCCTGACACAGGACCAGCAATGTTTCATTCTGTTGTACTTAGGGTCACTATGAGTCAGGACCAACTCAACAGCACCTAACGACAACAACTCTTTCTCCTTCTCTCTCTCTATTGTTCTGTTTTTCCAAAGAACATTAAGACACCTTCCCAATGGGAAGCACTAACTATGGACTGGATCTGGTGGGACAGCAAACCAAGGGAGATAAAGCAGAAATAAAAACTGACTCTGCTCTACTCCTTCCACCACATATGTAGGAAAGACGCTGACACCAACATCTCTTCCCTAAGGCTGCCGCTGTTTCCAGAAAGCCTTCCCAAGCAAGATTTGACACTCAAAAGGAGACTTCCTTGACGTGAACACCATAAGGCTCACCAATGGCTACGTATCCAACAAGAGCACTGTCAGGAGAACCACCACCACCACTTCCTCACACTGGTGCAATTCCCTGGAATTCATCTGAGGAAAGGATTCAATTCCTAGGATTTGAAACAGGGGACAGGTGCTCTGTGTAGATGGGATTCTCACTGCTCAAACTCCCATGTACCGTGGTTTAGTGCAGATACCAATGCCTCTTCCAGAAGATCACAACCCTAGTAGGCAGTCACCTTACACATGGTAGATCCTGATGACTGTTAGAGCAGTTGACATGCATTAGCAATCAAGTGAGTGATCACCCAGGTACTTACCTTGGGTAGATCCTGAAGACAAATAAAGGTGGGACCCTGTCCAGGAAGCCCTCCAAAGCAGTATTTGATACTGAAAAACTGGATGTCCCTGTATGATTCGTCATAAATAAAGCGAACACAGCAGGGATAACCACTCTTCAAGTACCGAAGGCTAGCGTGGACGGGCACATCTTCCCGAGCCAGCCTCCTCCAGCTGGTCCTCCTGAGGATGAACCGGGTACTGAGGGTTAGGAGAAGCAGGTGCTCCCCATGGTAAGTCAAGCCCATGCTCTCTGGCCAAACATGCATTCCTTCCCCTGGAGAGGGGTGGAGGCCAACCTTCTTCCCAGGAAGCTTCCCAGGCAAGATCAAACTTAAAAACACAAACCTTCCCTCGTGGGGCTCAGCATAAACAAAGCAAACACGGCAAGCAGAACTTCTCTTCCAGTGCTAGCTAGCAGCACCCATGAGAAAACCACCACCTCTTCTTCCAAGCTGGTGTGGTCTCTGTGAGTCCATCCTAAGAAGTCACGGGATAGGTAGGGACTGTGGATCAGTTGACATACATCATTTGTAAAATGTATGTTCTCTGATCAACCATCCATTTCCCTATCATGGAGAGCTTCCAGACGAGCGCCCTGGCCTCAGGCTGGAGTCCTGTCCAGGTGCGTCTCCCATATGGGACTTTGTCCTGAAAAACAGTAGCTCTAATGTGATTAGCCAAAAGCACCACTGAACACCCCGCAGTCCAGCAGTCATTCTCTACCCTGAACATCCAAGGCCTGCATGCTGGCCTTGGAAGGCTGTGTGCCTTAATCCTGATTAAACTACAAGTTTTGCTGTGGACCATTCATTCAAGGATCTGGGGAGGTGCTGACCTGGATGTACCTGGGCTAGAGTTGGGATTATATCCAGAAAGGATGTAATACTATTTTACTATTTGATATTAAGAATCTCTGAGTGGTGCTAATCAAAAGCTCAGAGGTTCAATTCCACTCAGAGGCTCCTTGGAAGAAAGATCTAGCAATCTGAAAAGTCACCCATTGAAAACCCTATGGAACCCATCTATTGTAACACATAGGGGCTGCCAGGGGTCGGAAATGACTCCACAGCAACTGGCTTATTCAATATTAATGTTCTTAATAGGAGTCACTATGAGTGGGGTCCGACTCGACAGCACATAACAACAACAACAACAATATGGACAGCATCACAGAGTGAACCCACCATGGACAGCACCTCTTCAGAGATGGTCAAGTAGGAGGCTTCCGTCTCCTCCCACAGCTGGCATGGATGCTGAGGGTGAAGGATAAAGAAAACCTGTGCCTTTGCTGAACAATATGCCCTGTGGCCTCTGGTCCATCAGCCCTTCCTGGACCTTAGATTGGAGCTGACAGCAATAACCATTTCTGGAGTTGGCCTCCCTTCTAGTAGGTCCTCAAGGGTACGATGAGTTAACAAGAACTGATGGGTCATGTAATCGCTATCATAAATAAAGCACACACCCCCAACCCAAATAAATGCTCTCTTGGAGTGAAATGGGGAAGAACTGGTCCCAGAAGGGCCCTATAGGCAGTTCGTGTCTGAGGTACATAGACCGGGGGACATCAGGTCCTAATAGCATGCAGCTAGCCTTCCATCCAGGTACCTTGCCACATGCTGACATATGTGTATTCTCCCAGAAGATGAGAACACTTCCATACATTCTTCCATGACACCAGGATGAGGTCAACTGTGAAATGTTTGCCACAAGCCATGCAAGAGTACCCGGCATAGTTCTTGTCCAGTCTCCCACTATGACAATGACGAGAACATCAGGTCTGTCTCTAAAGCTTGCATCCCCTCTAGAGCTTCTCCTGAGGGTAGAATGAATCCTCTGGGTTAGTGAGCCAGGGGATGCAGTGCACGCCCCAGGGTCAACTTTTGATCCACATACCTTAGGTGGAGGTTGACCGTTTTCTTACTGTGAAGCTGCTATCCCCAACAGGCACCTGTCCTGGAATTGATGGCAAAAAAAAACTTGGCCATGCTGACTGCTGCAAAAAGAGCAAAGCCATCCTGGGAAGCCTGTCTTCAAGATGGAGATGAGTAGAGAGCTGCTGTTCTTGTTGTTGTTATGTGCCATTGAGTCGGACCTGAGTCATAGCGACCCCTCCTTGGGTTTCTGAGGCAGTATCACTACAGAAGTAGATCGCCCAACCTTCCTTCCAAGGAGGAGTGGCTGATGGGTTTGAACCGCCAGGCTTCTGGTTAGCAGTCAAGTGCCTTAGGCCACTATGCTACAAGGGCTCTATGGAGGTGCCTCCATAATGGCACCTCAAGTACAGACAGATACTGAAGATACTGGGCCCACGTGACATTCATCATCAAGTTGACTCTGGATTGGCTCAGCCTCCCATTGCCATCTCTGGGAGGATGTGGAAACCAGTGTTCTATTCCCCAAGTGCATGTCATGTGCAGCTGGCCCTTCTGCAGGATCGCGCAGGCAAAGGACACTGGCTGTGCAGTATTTGTCACGAAGGAGGAACATGAGTGCGGCCCAGAGTCAGTCTCTCCAAGTCCCAAGCAATGGACAGGCCACTCCACTGGTTCCACAGGTGGAGCCTCCTGGAAGTGAAACTGAGGAGGAACAGGACATCTGGGGTTAGTGACCCAGGTGAGAAACAGGGAAATAAAGCAGAAGCGGGCTTGCCTTCCACACACCTGGGGGAGGTTGGCCCTGCAGCCAGGGGACGTCCTGGGCTGGACTGCACCTTCAGAGGCAGAACGTCCTCAGTCAAGTCTTCAAGTAAGCATTCCACGCGTATCCCAATGGGCTGGAGAGCTACCTCCCATCCACCAGGGCTAGTGTGGCCGCCAGGAAGCCACCCTGAAAGGGCTGGATCCAGAAGGTCAGTGCAGGGGAAGCTCAGCCCCCTGGAGTGATGTTCACCGGCCAGGCAGCCACTGACTGCCCTGCCGTAACGGGGTCAGCACAGCCTTGTCACTGCGTCACCACCTCCCTCCAAGGCCAGCCGGCATGGAAAGGGAGGGCAACGTGGTGCGAGTTGTAAAAACACATCAACTTCACTGCAAACACAGCAAACAAACACTGCAGAGCAACACGGCCTCGTCCCACAGGCGGCCTGGCCTCCAGGAAGCCTCTTGAGTGAAGCTGAGGGACTTCCCAGGCGGGGCTCCCACATCACACAAGCACACATGCTCACGTCTGTGCGGCAGCCCTCGAGGCAGAGTCTGATATTCAAAAAGAGGTTATCCATGTATTATTCATGATGAACAAAGCGAACAGAACACGGATAACCTCTCCTCAAATATCCTTGAATAGTGTCCGGAAGGAAAACTGTAGCCTCCTCCCCACAGTCATCTTCACTTCTGGAAGTTTCTTCTCAGGATGCACGGAATTCCAAAGCTGAGGGAGCCAGGCGTTTATGTCCTTTAAAGAAAGCACATATGCTTTGATCAGGTACCCATTTGTGTCTCTTGGTCCCAGGGCCCAGACCCGGCCCTGACACCAAAGTCCCAACCCTGAAACTGGTAACATGTTCACAAAGACCTCCAAGGCAGGGTTCTATCCTAAAATAAATAAATAAATATAATGTCCCTCACAGGGATCCCTGAGAGACGGGATTTGAGGACAAGAAGAAAGAAGGAGGTTGTGTCAGAGATAAGAAAATCTCTTCTGATAAAATGTGTGTCACTGATCCCTGGAACCGGGTGCCTACCACGGAGATGCTCTTGCTTCCAGGATTCCTCCTTAGGACTGACTGGAAACGGAGGGTCATGGAATTAGGTGGCCTAAGACCTCAATCATTAAAAAAGCATGACCTTGCTGTTGATCTAGCCCCTGAAATATGTTTTGGTGGCTAACACCACAGCCCCTTCATGCAGCTGTCCTGTCTCTGGGAGGCCCTTGGCGGCATGATTTGATTCCAAAGATTCATCTCTTGACATCCTGTGAATCGCGCAAGCCCATCATGGATAACAGTTCTTCAGAAAATCTAAGAGCAGCATGTTGATTCCAGGAAGTTCTCTGGGGATGGATGACATATGGAATGTGGGGGGCCAAGCACGAGACACACATCACAACTGCAGCACGTCATCTCCAGCCCCAGCCTGCCGAACGTGTGGTGCACGGACCAGCAGCGTCAGCATCACTTGGGAGCTTGCTAAAAGTGCAGAATCTCAGGCCCGTGAATCAGAACCTGCACTTTAACAAGGTCCCTGGTGATTACAATCTGAGAAGTAGTTTGAAGTTTGAGAACCGCTGAGGTAGCTACAACCAGCCACGCACCTGCCCCACCCCAAGAGGAACAGCTGGGCACAAAGTCTCATTCCGAAAGGTGTTATCACCTCTGAGGACCTTTCTAAGACGAGATGAGTCCATGGGAAAGCATGCAGCTACATCACGTCCATCAAGAATAAATTGAACACCCAGTGAGAAGTTGTTCAGAAGCACAAAAAAGTATTAGTGATAGGAAATATACTGTTTCCCTTAATGTTTGCATCACCTCTAGGAAGTCTTCCCTGCTCAGAACAGACACTAAGAACCAGGGGATGGTGGCCCTAGATGCCCCTAGTCCACCCTTTATCCACCTCGAGATGTTGGACAACAGTGTCTCTTCAGTGGAGTTGGAAACACTTGAAGGAATTTCTCATGGCTAAGATTTAATCACGAGAAGAGAAAAACTAACAATCGTCAACATCTTTCAAATTAAATGATTTGGTCCCGAACTCTCCACCCCAAAGCTGGCATTCGTTCAAGGAAATCCCACTGATGGCTTGCATTATGGGAGTCACTGAATTAGTTATTAGAAATCGACAATGAAGTCATGCTCCATGGTGGGGGGCAGGCACCGATGTCCCCTCGCAGAAGTTGGCACTGAGCTTGAGACACTGTTTGAAGGAAATTTGGATACTAAAACAATGGTTGTCCGATATTAATCATCATAAATATAGAGACCATACTACGGACAGCCATTCTTTAAGCACCAAAGAATTGCACCATCAGGAAGAGCACGGTGTCTTCTCCAAAGTTTGTGGCCCTTCCAGAAAGTTCTTCTTTGGCGGTCCAGACAGTGAGGGTTAGTGGGTCAGCTCCACATATTGAGAGCCAAGCGCATGCTTCAGGGTCAGTCACATTCTCAGATGGGGGCCAAGGGCTGACACTAATAACATGTCCCTGAGGTTGGCATCACATCCAAAAAGTACCTCCAAGAAGGAGGATTTGATAAGAAAAGGATGTGAGCCAGGGATGTCATGACACTCACACAGCAAACCCATCGCCTACACACACCAATGGCACCACTATGAGGCCACTCTCCCCTTACCAGGTCCCGTCTCCAGGCCCTGCAGGTGAGGGTGCCGATGTCCCAGCACAAGCAAGCTGGGTGCTCTCTCACCCACCATCTGGGCACAGGCATCTCTCTCTACAGAACTTGCCATGGTGTCCAGGAAGTCCGCTGAGACAGGATTTGATACTCAAAAAGAAATTGTCCTTGTATGATTCATCATGGATAAAACAAACACACCAAGAATAATTTCTCCTCAAGTATGAAACAGCAGCACAGACTGGAAAACCAGACCTCCAAGTGTGTGGCCAAGGTTGGATTGGACAGTGACTACAGTTCCACAAACTCAGCCACATACACATGTGTGCAAACACACACACACCCATGCACACACACAAACACACTGCATGCACCATGGGGAACCTCTCTTTAACCACCAGGGAAGGCAACGGCCATGGCACTCTCTGCTCCCTGAGCTTGGCATCTGCATCCAAGAGTCGTTCAAGGGATGGAGAGTAACTGAGGCCGAGGATCCGGGGGATGTCCTTCACACATGGAGCAAACGTTCTGGCCCCGTCGCATTTGGCATCGTGTTCTGGAAGCCATCTTGAACCCTGGGCTTGCTGCTCTAGTCACATACCTGAGCGAGGGCTTGACTGCCATGTCTTGACATTGTACAAAAAATCCAAGGAGAGTTTTTAATAATAACACCACACCACCACCAATAATAGTATGAAGCACGTAAACCTCGCCGCTGTTACTTATGAAGGGCTGAGTGCCCGGGCACTGTTTAAGCTGTTCGAAAGTGTGAACTCCTGTAGCCCCCTGCTATAACATAGACACTACTACAGTCCCCAAGTGACATATGAGACAACAGGCACAGAACGACGAAAACCTCGCCCAAGGTCGCACTGAGTTTAGTGTCAGAGGCAGGATCCAGACACAGGAAAACGGCTCCGCGTCTGCGCTCTTGATACTGAAAAAGTGGATGACCCTGTACGATTCGACACGAGTAAAACGAACAGGACAGGGATAACCACTCTTCAAGTACCAAAGATTAGCATGGAAAAGAAAGCCACTGCCTTGGATGGACTTTGTGTTTCTTCAAGGCGGGATCCTGAGGATGAATTCGACGCTGAGGGTTACGGTGCACGCACCGAGCATCACGTGCAAGTTCAAGTTAAGAAATCAACATGGACGATGAAATGCCACCCGCACCAATGCTGACATGGCCCTCTCGGATGGACAGGGGATAGCTTGCTTAGGGAGCAGGGACCCAGACCACACGCACAGCGTGCACCTTCTGACCCACCCATGCATCTCCTGGTCAGGTGATGTCCCCGAGGCCACTGTCTTCCCTTGAGCTGGCAGGGAAGCCATCTCTGCAAAATGGTGCCCATGAACGACACACCACACACAACACAAACACACAGCCATGCGTGCACGTACCGCATCCCTTGCTGAGTGTGGACTGCATCCCAGAAGCCTCCCAGACAAGGTTTGATACTCACAGAGAGCTTGCCCTTGTATATTCCATGTCAATAAACCGAATATACAAAGGGCAACCTCGCTTTAAGTACCAAACAGTAGCATTGGGCAGGTCATCTCTACTGTTCACACGATTGGCCTCATCTCCAGGGATGCGTCCTAGGGAGGCAAGGGGTACTCAAGATCAGCAGATCAGATGATGATCACTGACCGGCTCTCCATCCCAGGCAGCCCCGAGTATGCAAAGGCCAGGGCCCCTTCCCTGAACTGGCATCATTTCCAGGTGTCTCCCCAAGTCAGGATTTGTTCCTGAAAAAGCAGACAATTCTAAGAGCCTTTGTGTGCACACACAGAGCTCAGCTGCTTGCAGAACAAAGCTAGGGGTGGCACCACTGTCTTTCCCCTGTGTGAACACCTCCTCCAGGAAGTCCTCCAAATGATGTAATGAGCACTGAGGCAGGGGACTGGGTGGATTTACATCCTAAATAAGGCAAAGGCCCTGGAGCCATCATCCCTCCAAAGATCCTGCAGAAGTGTCTGCACCAACCTCACTCCACTCAGCTGCCTCCCTCCCCACTGTCTTTCCTCAAGCTGGCATCATGTCCAAGAAACCATGCTAGGAAAGACTTGATACTGGAAAGGAGTTAAATTCCACGTACCACCAGTATGCATGGTGTCAGCCTCTCACCTGTGGAGCAGAAACTGAAGGCTACAGGTGAGCCGGTGCCATGGCTTGTCATAAGGTGACCCACGATTCACTTTCCTTGAGCAAGGGCTGTGGCTTTTGCCCCTTTCCTGATGCTGACTTGGGTCCAATTGTCCACAGCAGGCATAAGAATCATCTCCACAGACCCAGGGCACAGCTTGGGAGACAGAGCAGCAGCTGTCCGTCCTAAGGATAAAAGGAAGACAGTCACGGGCAGGGACAGACCTCAAGATCAAAGCCCACGGCCCCTAATTCCCCAGTGTCCACATACCTGTGCAGGGCTGGCTGCCCCTCCAGCTCTTCCCAGAGTGGCCTGCTGAGCAAGAAACTCTTCAGCCAGCGTTGGAACCCCAGATCCCAAATGGAAATCCCCTGGGATATTCATCTCAGGGACTCTGTTCAGGGTCCAGAGAGGAGCAGTGAGGGTGAAACCTCAGTCTCTTCCCAAAAGTTGATGAAATTGAGCAATGGTGGATAGTATTTCCACCATCATGAATAGAGCCCATGGTCTTGCATTACTTGTAAGAGGGTCTGACATCAAGGTCTCACTCTTGAACTTGACTGAGGCATCACTGAGAAAGGGTAGCTCCATGTAGGATCTTTAAAAAAGCAAACCACCAAAAAACTCAGTGTAGACAAGAGCATGGACAAGACTTCTGGGCCTCCCACCAGTTTGACACAGCCTCCAGGGAGTCCTCCAGAAGAACCAGCAGTCAAGGTTGGAAGGAGGACCAGGGACCAGCATCACAGCTGAAGACGATGTTTAAGCCCAGGAAGCCAGGCACATACCTGACATGGGTGGCCATCAACTTCTCTCTGCTGAAGATGGAGCTGGGTCCAGAGGGTCTTCCCAGACAGAGTTTGATACACAAATAAGAGTCTCCCCCTGTATATTCTCCATGAATAGAGTGAACATACAAGGGGTATCCTCTCTTCAAGTACCAAAGAGCAGCCCTGGTGAGGACCACACATCTTCGCCTCCTGCAGGGCCAGGGACCAAGTGGGAGGGGTTGATGACCAGCGTCACCCACACAGCCTGGGAGCTGGGCCCTGCTCCCCTACCACAGTGACCCAGCCCTGAGCATTCACATCCAGGATGCCCTCCCTGCAAGGCAGGATTCCCTTCTCAACAAGATGGTGAAGGTGTCTTTGACAAATTGATCATGCAGAGGTGAGCTCCCTTCATATACCACCAAGCAACATGGGGAACAAGGCCACCATCTCCCTCCAAAGGTGACCCAGGCACCAGGGAATGGCATTAGTGATGTTCTGGTGTGGGTTAGCAGACCAGACAACACAGACTTATCAGGGAAGGAGGGTTTCCCCAAGCACTCACGGATGCTGCAGTCTTCTGAGCCCAGGACCCCTCTGCTGAGGCTGGAAGTGATGTATTCTAGGAATAACTGGATCCTGAAAAGTAGCCACCACCACCTGCCTCACAAAGACACCAGGAGGAACCACAGTCAGACTCCAGGTACAACTGTCCATACACTCAAGGGCATCTCCGCTTGACAATGCTCCAAAGGACTGGACAATGAGGTCAGCAACCCACATGATACTCCCAGTAACCATGAGGTAGGCTTGGGAACCCACCTACTCACTTGCCCTAGGTTGGCACTGATGTCAGCATCCTTTGCTTGAAGCTGGAAGCTCTCTCAAGAAGAAGCTGGAAACCACGAGTTGGTAGACCAGATGACTAGCACCAATTCAGCCTTGGCTCTGTGGTCCATTCCCCATGAGGTCTCTCTAAGATTGGTGCTATAAGCAGGAAGACTCCTCCATACAACTTGGTACTGAGTAAGAGCAGGTCCATGTATGATCTATCTTTTAAAAAAAGCAAATCCCCATTGAACTGCCCTCAGTGCAGACTGTAGCATAGACCAAAAAACCTCTCTGCCTTCCACCAACTTAGTATGGCCTCCAGGGAGTCCACCAGGGGAAGAACCAGGCACTGAGGGTAGAAAGAGAAGCAGTCACCAGCATCACAGCTGAAGACGATGTTGGAACCCAGGAAGCCAGGCACTTACCTGAGAGGGGTGGGCATCGACTTCCATCCACTGAAGATGGAGCTGGGTCCGGAGCACCTTCCCAGAAGAGTTTGATACGCAAATAAGAGTCTCCCCCTGTATATTCTCCATGAATAGAGTGAACATACAAAGGGTATCCTCTCTTCAAGTACCAAAGAGCAGCCCCGGTGAGGACCACACAGCATCTTCGCCTCCTGCAAGGGCTTGAAATGGAAGTGGGAGATGTTGGTGACCAGCATCACCCAAGCAGCCCAGGAGCTGGGCCCTGTCCCCACCCCACGGTCACCCAGCCCTGAAGATGGCCTTACTTCCTGGTATTTCTCCAAGACAGGATTGGCTACCAGGAGACAGGACAATCTTGTAAGACTTGGAATACAGTGAATGTAAAATCGTTGCCATCCCTTCAAAACCTGTAAAACTGCATTGGCTCCAGGGAGTCCTTTTAATGGAACATTGGCTGCTGGGGGTTAGAAGACACAGTCACATACATCATTAAATAAAGAAACAAAAGTAAAGTCCAACATCCTCCATGCCAAACCACCCATTCACAGAGCCTGTGGCAGTGCTAACATAAGGATCCCTTCTCCTGAACTTGATGTTCTGTCCAGAAAGTCATCCAGTCATTTGTTACTTCAAATCACTCACTCTGTGCAAGAATCACTAAACAGAAAAGTTCACGGGCACTTCCTCTAATTAAATGGAAAGGATATCAGCTATCCCAGGGCCTTTCCACCAGGACAACCAACTGTGCCATCAGGACACCTATGGAAGAAGAGAACACTAGGGTCATTGGAGCCCTGGGGTCATCCCCATCATCTTACTCTGGGCTGGCATCAACACCCATCCTGTTCTCTTTGATGGGCACCAAAGGCCTGAAGTCATGCCAAGAATGGGCTGGGTGTGGAGGGCAGGTAGACCAGCTGACTCACATTGAAATTAGACCTTAACTCTGCTTTTGGCCATTTCTTCACATATCTTGCAGATGAACAGGCCATGAGGTCTCTTCTCAGAGGCTGGCATCTTGTGTAGGAAGTCCCAGCTCGATGCTTTGGTGTTACATTAACTGGAACCACCAGGGAAGGCACTGTTTTCTAAACAGAGCAGAGGCCCTGGAAAGAGCACCACTGTATCATCTCCAAAGTCAGCAACTCTTCCCAAAAGCCCTCTGAAGGACTGGGATGAGAGGGGTCAGAGGACCACACAACAAACTGCAAGAAACAGGTTCATGCCTTCTGGTCAACCACACATTTGCATACCCTGGAGCAGTCCTGGCCCTCAGCCTGATTCAAGGCTGACCTTGTTAGCAAGAAGCCTTCCATGGCAGGTTTTGCTCCTCAGAGAGACCCTGCCCTTATACAGTCATTACAATGCAGCAAACACATGAAGATAACCTCTCCTCAGGCAACAGATAATAACAAGCTAAGCTCATAGGGACAAAACTGGTGTCAGCTCTAGGAGTGAGTTGAAGAGAAACTATTGGATATTCAGAATTAGCAGACAGTCCACACATGCTATGTGTGAAGTATGTGCTGGTGGCTGAATCATACAGCCATGCCTTCTGTATCCCCTGGAATGGTACCCCCACCAGTGCCCTCTCCTGAAATCGACAGCCTAACCGGGTATTCGCTAATGTGGGATTGATTGCTGAGGAAGAGACTGATTCCCCAAAACACATCATAAGCATGGTAAACACACAAAGAATAATTCTTTCAAGTCCGTCAAGCAACACCAGAGCCAGAGCCCCATGTTGTTGTTGTTGTTACGTGCCATCGAGTCGGACCCCACTTATAGCGACTCCTCCTTGGGTTTCTGAGGTGGTGTCACTACAGAAGTAGTTTGCCCAACCTTCCTTCTGAGGAGTGGCTGGTGGGTTTGATCCACCAGCTTTCTGGTTAGTAGTCAAGTGCCTTAGGCACAACGCTATCAGGGCTCCCATAACAACACATAAATCACATAAATCATCAAGAGGAAGTGAGGCAGATGGCATATCTCATACAAAACACAGTGCAATGTCCATGTCCCATTCCTGTACCCGGAGGGGTGTGGACACCATCTCTTCCCTGATGGTGACTTCATATCCTGGGCGATTCCAAAGCAGCATTTGATACTGAAAACGTGGATTTTCCTCTATGATTAATCATAAATAATGTACTCATAGAAGGAGAATCTACCTTTTAAATACCAAAGAAGGATTCCGTCCTGGGAAACGCGAACCTCTGTCTGATCCATCAAAAATGAAAGTTGCATCAGGCGGACAAGCTTCCACAAAGGAACAACATCTTCACCAAGGTGGCTTCTCAGCAAGAAGTGACTCATAAACATTGGTGATGCACAGGTGGCTGTCGTTAATTAAGATACGGCATGTGGTCGGCCATCTTCTCACCTACCCAGGGCAAGCCGGGGCCAGGGGCCAGCTCTACCTTTGGTTTCAGGCCAGGAATGTCTCCAAAGCTGCATTTGATACTGAAAACGTGGATTTTCCTCTATGATTAATCATGAAACACGTAATCATAGACGGAAAATCTACCTTTTAAATACCAAAGATTTAATGCTGGCAAGTAGGAGCCAACATCCACTATATCCCAAATCAAAATCACACAGGACAGAAATGACTGTTCAGCTGTCAGGGAGAAACTGCGACCACAGACCCCAGCCTCTTCGCCAAGTTGGCAGCTCAGCGAGAGAGGTCTCCTCAAGACGGGTGGTCCACAGACATATGGCACGAATCAAGCCCATGTTCTGGGGTCCACCATCGTTACACTTACCCTGGGGGTAACTCTACTGTCTCTTTCCTGACCGTAGTTTCAGTCCAGGAATGTTTCCAAGCAGCATTTGATACTGAAAACGTGGAATTTCCTCTATGTTTAACCATAAATAACATAAACATAGAAGGAATATCCACCTTTTAAATACCAAAGAAGGATTTCGTCCTGGAAAGCATGAACTAAGCACAATCCATCAAAAAGGAAGGTAACGTAGGACAGGCAAACTCTGCACGGGCCTCTGGAAGAAGTAGCCGTGGTGGCCTCAACGTCTCCACCACGGAACTCTCTGGAGGACACTGATGCAGATAAGAAACCTTACTAACAAAAGCACGGGTTCTGGGATCCAGCTTCCCCTCACTCCTTCTGGAGAGAATCAACCCTTCTCTCTCTTCCCCGAGGAGGATTTTGTGTTCAGAACTGTTTTAAAAGCAACTCGAGAGACTGAAAACGTGGCTTTTCCCCTACGGCTAAGTGGGAGTCATGGAAACATAGACAGAATGCCCACTTTTTGAATACCAAGATTTGAATGGCCTTGGAAAGCACAAACCTGAACACAATTCATCAGAAACAGAAGCAAATAGGGCAGTCAAACACTTGACCTCTTCGTGCTCAGATGAGGGATCTCACTGCTAGGTGCATGATTTGGGGTCTGTGATCTGCAGTCAGTCACTGTCGGTGGGGCTAATCGTAATGTCTCTTCTCTAACAGTGGTTTTATGACCAGGAATGTTTCCAAGGCACCATTGGATTCTGAAAAGTAGATGTACTTCAAAAACTTCCTCATACCTAAAGCAAGCAGAGAAGGGACATCCATCTTTTGTTTCGAGAATATTGTGGACAAAAAGAAAAACTGCAAGGTTCCTAAATTTGGCTAAGGTTCCTAATGGTGACTCCATAAACTCCTCCTAAGTCAGAGGTCAAATACAAGCCAAGCATCCTGGCACATACTTTGGAGAGACGAGAACCTCAAAGACCCTTCTAGAGTGAGAAACTTGGCTCCAGAAAATCCCAATAGGCAGGATTTGGTGAGTTGATGTGACACACTGTTAGGAGTACATCAGGCAAACAAATCACAGAGAATTTCTCTTCAAATGCGACTGAGTAGCAGTAATGCACTGTGTTCACCCCCAAATATTAGCAGAGCTCCCAGAAAAACCATCTTTCAAGTGGACTGGATGCAGATGCTTACCAAAATAGATCTGAGAGTCCTCAGGAAAGCTCACCTTCAAAAGCACCAATAAAAGATCAGCAATCCCAGACTCAGGCCCTATTCTGCAAGGCTGTCATCCCCTCTAGGAAGGCCACCTAAAAAGAAATTCAGTACTGAGGACAAATGGGCCAGGTGCTATTTTTCATTAACAAAGTGTAGACCCTGGAGTTGGCTCTCCCTTCATATTCCCCAAATGGGTGCCCATACCACTATCTCTTTTCTGAGGTTGAAATTATTTCCAAAAAAAAAAAAAGGCATTGGGCTTAAGAACCACTGCCTTCTCACAAGGGTGGTTAGGCATTCCTCTGAACGATGAATGGAGATTGAGCATGAGTGGACCAGTTAACACCCATTGTCCACAAAGAGCCAGAGTCCCTGACCTGTAGGTACAGCTTGTGGAGCACATTGTCCTGGTCCCTCAAAATCAGTCACCTGAGCATGATTTGTCACAAAGGAAACACACAATGGAGAAGTGGTTTTCACGTACCATTCCAAAATCATGTCACTTCCATGCAGTTGGTGTTGCCTCCCTGAAGTCCTGTTAAAAATAAATGAAACACTGCTGGTTAGGGGACCAGACAGACCAAGTCATTAATAAATATTCTGTGTGGCCAAACATCATTCATGTGCCCAGGAGAGTTTCTTGCAAGAATGTCCATGAAGGAAGTTGGATGCTATTGAGGGACACATGGTGGTTAGGATGTTTATTAAAACCCAGGGAGGCTAGCAAGATCTGTGACAGAGATAGTGACAAACCAAGGAACACTTCTTCAGGTAGCAAGTACAGAAATGCCAACCTATCCACTGTCTATTCCAAGAAGGGGCATCTGGAAATTGTAATGATCACTTGTATTTGTCTTTTCATTTCTTTTTCAGTGCATGTCTATGTCTTGTCTCTTCATTTAAAATACACCCTTTGGAAACCAAAGGGCCAGGTAATATATATTTTGGTGTTCTCCTGCAAATTGGAAAACTGTGTTGAACACATGTTTGTTCACATTTCTTTCTTGATTTCTTAAAAGACACTAGCATGGAAGAACATAACTTTTGATTTTATAGATTTATCTTAGGAAATAGGATTATATCAATTTGTTTAATAAATTCTCAATTCCCAAAATAAAAAGAAATAAATAAAGGAAAACACTTGCCATCTGGTTGACCATCTGTTCACATACCCTCAGAGAGGGGCTGACACCCACATCCATTCCTGAACTCAGCACTACATACAGCAAGGCCTTCAAGGCAGCATTTGATGCTAAAAACAGATCAACCACATAATAGTCACCACGAGCAAAGTAAACAAATGCATCATGAAGAACCTCCTTTGGGCATCTCAGACCAGCTTCGAGGTAGCTGCCTCTCCTCCAACTCCAAAGCAGCCTCCTGCAAAGAAACAGAGGAGAGTTAATGCACAGGGACCAGATGCCACCGATGACCTAAGGCTCCCTAGGGTCCTTCCTCTTGTGTACCTGGGGTGGTAGAGTGAACCTCCTCGATGTTGGTGGCACGATTCAGAAGGCCTTCCAGATGGAAGATGAGGGGGAATTCTGAACAGAAATTGTACTCTTCATGTTACCTCGGGCATAAAGCAAAGGCATCATAGGACCACTGGTCTGCATGATCCACAGTGTGGCTCAGAACCAGGATCCCCTCCAAAAGTCCTCCAGGCAGAATGGATTCTGAGGGTCCACGGGCCAGATGGCACATGTCATACACAGAATGCATAACCCGTCTTCCACCTGCTGTGTAGGAAACATGAAGAGGCTCTGCCAATGCTGTGCTTTCCCTGGCACTGCCATCCCATCTAAAGGGTGGGTCTTGAATGAGTAAATATAGCTTAACTGTGTGTGGCGTTATATACGGTCTTTCTTGATGGACTGCCGACAATCGTTGGCATAAAAATAGCTGTATTATGGATTGAACAGTGTTTCCCCACCCCCCAAAATATGTGGTTATACTCTCATTTGGAAATGGGTTATCTTTGCTTTGTTAATGAGAGGATTAGTATAGCATGTATCTTGAGACAATCTCTTAAGAGATATAATAAAAGAGATTAAACGAGCAAGCTAGGAAAAGAGATGGGGGAAGAGAGACACCAAGCCGTAAGAACATCACCCAGGAGAGAAAGCCTTCCCCTAGAGCTGGCACCCTGAATTCGGACTTCTAGGAGCTCTGGTAGCGTAGTGCCTAAGGCACTTGACTTCTAATCAGAAGCCTGGCCGTTCAAACCCACCAGCCACTCCTCGGAAGGAAGATGGGGCAATCTACTTCCATAGTGATACTGCTCGGAAACCCAAGGAGGGGTCACTGTGAGTCGGGTCCGACTCAACGGCACATAACAACAACAACAACAGCCTCCCAAATTATGAGAGAATAAAGTTATTTTTGTTAAAGCTACCCACTTGTGGTATTTGTCATAGTAGCACTGGAGAATGAAGACAAAGTTTTTCTTTTCTAAAGCTATCACTGCTTCCAAGAAGAGCCACGAAGGAAGGTCGAGACTCAGAGAATGGGGGAGCTGGACCCAACCAATACAAAGGGCCCCCACTGAGGCCACTGAGATCCAAGGGCCACAAATGGGGCTCCATTCCCATCTCTTCCCAGAGCTGACATCAAACTTCTGCATGGGAGATGATATTCAAATAGAAGCACACCCATTTTGTTGTTGGTGATATTGTTGTCATAAATAAAACAAAGAGACACAGATCACCTTTCTTCTAGTATAAAAAAATAAATAAATACAACACCGTGAGAAATACTATGCATCTTCTCTCCGAGCTGCAGGAAATCTTCCCAAAGGAAACAGATGCTGAGGGTTAGTGGATGTGGAGGCCAGGTAACTAAGAGGCATGCTGTCTGGTCAACAGCCCAATCACTTACCCAAAGCATCACTGATGCTGCCAAAGCCCCCAACTTGAACAACCAATCCTCCAAGTTGGGATGTGATAACGAAAAGAGGTCAGCCAAGAATGATTGGCCAAGGATAACACAAATTCACTGGGGAAAACTTCTTCATGTACCACAGAATAAAACTGTCCACAAAGCCCCAGCAATGACACCTCCTGCAGGAAGAGGCCCTAAGAATGGACTGCGAGTGGAGGATTGGAGACAGGACAGCAGTTCTTGGAACTTGTCCTGATTTGGAGCCCACACCAATGTCCTTTCTTTGCTGATGGCATCAAGAAGTACATTTCTCCATGGCAGGACTAGGACCTGGAAAGAGTTAGGCTGGTAGGGTTAGTCCTGAAGAAATGACTACTCCAGGTAAACCTCCTCTCAGAACCACAGGGACCACACTGCCTTCTGCCATATTGGTGTCCTCAATCAATCTTTCTATAGATGTATGGGATGACAGCCCACCAGGTAACATGTCACAGGTAAAACACATGCACTTTAGCCAGCCAGCCATTGACATCTGTGGGACGATTTGGTAGGTGGTTTCTACTGTGATTTTGAATTTAATTTTGTTGCTGTTGTTGTTGTTAGTGTTAGTCTGTTGCAGCTGCTGTAGTCTGAACTCTTTTCTAATGTTGAGGAAACTCTTCATTATAAAAACAGAAACCATGTTTCCTCAGCCTCCCTTGTAGCTAGGAAGCCAGCATGTGACCAAAATCTTGCTAACTGTGCCTGTTCTTAGAGGTGGTCATTGCCGAGGTTGAATGGAGGATGCCTTGGGTGTTCCTGAACCCGTTGACACACAGATCAATGAAGGGTCCGCACTCATGTGAATGCTCTATGTATACATACCAAGACAAGTAGTGACCCCAAGATCCCTTCCCCAAAGTCCCATCAGGGCCAGGGAGCTCTTCAAGGTGAGATTTGATACCGAAAAAGAAGTGCACCATGTTTGTTTCGTCACGTATAAAGCGAAAATAACATGGGCAACTTCTTTTCAGGTACCAGAGGTCAGCACTGATAGGTGGACGTCTGCACTTCCTCACCTCCTTGCAGTCCACCTGGCTGTGAATGGACACTGATGGTTAGGGCATGGTGGTGGGACTGAGCAAACACCATTCATTCAATGTGTGCTTGAAAGCAAACAGGGTGGTTTGCTCGCTCTGGAGACTGCATGTCTGGGAATTCCCCACAGGTGAGGCTGAGACTGAACAGAGGTAGATGGTGCCAGAATCATCATTCATAAAGGAAACCAATCCCAGACTCCCTCTGCTCCAGGAAGTCGTCACGGATACAGTTCGGTAATCAGGACAGACAGGTTCCTGAATGTCTACTATCAACCCCACAGATACACATGGGGAACATTGCTTCAGATCAAATGGATGTTTCTGGTCTGGGAAATGGAATCTCCTCCGTGAGTCAGTGGTTCCAGTAAGTCCTCCTCTGGAGAGATGGGAAACTGAGGATATCGAATTAGATGCAATAAGCCACCTACATCTGCTCTCTGTTGCCCGATCCATCCATGAGCCTTATTTGGCTCTGACACTAGTGTCCCCTCACCTCTTGGTTCCTCATAGTTTTGTTCTGAAACACTCCAGTTTGCTGTTGCTTGGCAGAAAGGCAGGAAACCCATCACAGAAGAGCCTAAGGGCAGAGACAAGGACATGCCAACAGCTTCCTCAAAGTCAGCACACTTCTAGGAAGTTCTCCCAGGGACGGATGGGTGGCCTCTGAAGGGCAGTGGTCAGGTGAAACACTCGGGGGTCCGTCATTCTTCAGGTCTCTTGGAGAGGTGCCCAAGGGACGCAAGTGGGTCTTCCCCAAGGCTGGCATTCTGTGAAGGATGCAGTGGACACATTAATTGTGTATTATCTGTCGTTCTCAAATTAAAGCCCTAGAACAATGCTCTTGAAGTGCAAATGGAATAGTGCCACAAGAAAAAGTCATCTTTCACTAAGAATCAGAGTTAGATAGGAGAGGACATTGAGGACCGCTGATCCGAGAGACAATCCTCAGTGAAAAACACAGACTTTTCCAGTCACACTGACAGTAGTATCTTCTGGAATGCTGGTGTCCCAAGTAGAATAAAACCCAATTCAAATTGGCTTAAGCAGTAAAGGGACTTGTTGGTTTTTATAGAATGATAAGTTCAAAGGCAGGCCAGCTTAAGGAAAGGTCTGATCAAGGGAATCAAACAATGTCGCCCAGGTCTCCATTCCTCTCTAACTCTTCAAAATGCCTTTCATGGGACAAACAGCCCCTCTTTTTCTGCACAGATCCCCCCTCCATGGCCCCAGGAACTCTCCTGTAGGCCTTTAAGTGGCTTTGGAAACTGCATGGCTCACACGGTCAAGCCCATGACCCAAGGAAACAGAGAGGATCTACTTCAGCAGCCCTGACAGAAGAGGGGGAGAGATTTCCTTTTTCAGAAGCCTCAGCAACATCCCCTTGCGTCTCCTGAGCTTAATGCGGCTAGGAGCTCACCTGGAGCCAATCACTGGGGGAGGCACTGAGGTAAAGCACTTAATGATGGAGCTGGGGGAGAGACACATGGCAGGAAGAGGGGAGCTTTCACGCAAGGACTCAGTCACACTCAGGAAAGGAGAGGGGTGCAGAGCAGCCAAATTCGGACCAAAGTCACCACCAGGGCCTTCCTTGGAGTGGGCATCCGAACCAAGACATCCCCGAGGCACAATTGGATACTGAAAAAGAAGTGCACCGCGAATGTTTCGTCACAAATTAAGCGAAAAAAACACGGGCAACTTCTCATTAAGTACCGTGTGTCAGCCGATGAGCAACCGTGCACCTCCCCGAGGCTGGTGTCCCCTCTGCTGGGCTTCCTGAGGGTGAACAGACACTATTAGTGCACCAGGTGACATACAGCAAGTACTCAGCCTTGCTGTGAGCCCCCGCCCCCAATCATGTACCTCATAGGGCTCTGGCAGGTGTGCCCCTTCCCTGCAGGTGGCAGCATGTCCAGGAGGTTCTCGTGAGCAGGATTTGTACAATTCATCATTTAAAAAGTCTTCTCAAGTGTCACAATGTCCCTCAGAGTGACAAAGGCACAGGCACACTGACTTTGTGTTCAGAAAGTCCTCCTGAGAATAAATTAGGAGGGGCTAGGTGAGTTGTAAGTTGTGCCCTAGCTGTGTGGTCCAGCACACACTCCACGGGTACACAGAGCAACGTGACTTCCCAGAGGAACCCCTGGGCCAAGGAAGTAGCCACGAAGTGGGTACTGGAAGAAAGGACTGATGTCTGTCAAAACCAAAGAAAATGCCTCACGGGCAACACCTCCTCAAATGAGGTGGGGCCTGATTCAGGGTTGCCACTGCACACAGTGCTCCAGGCAGTGCTCACATGGTTTCCAGGAAGTGCTCACATGGTAGACAGGAAGCTGGAGGTCAATGAGTTACAGCATTTGCTGTCCATGAAACCAAGTTCTCAGCTGGTACATGTGGTTGATGCCAACAAACCCTCCCCTCTACCTGCATCCACATCCTGGCCATGCCCTCCTCCCGGGTGGGGCTTCGCCATCCCTCATTGTTGGGCTTGGCCTTGTGGCTTGCTTTGGCCAATGAGATATAGGCAGAAATGTGCCTGTTCTGAGCTTTAGTCTTAAGAAGCCCCTGTGTTTCCACTTCCTCTCGTGCCTCTGTCACCACTGTGAAGAAAACATGACAGCCAGTCCAGGAGGAAGACAGGAGACAAAGCACCAGCTATCCCCAACAAAGTTGCCCTTGTCTCCAGAAACTGCCCTGGGTATGTGTGACAGGAGGCACACGTCAGAAACAGAATGCGTGCTCTCCAGGAAACATGCATTCCCACACTTGCAGTGATGAGTCCGTGTCATCACTTGGGCAGGATTTGACACTGAAAAACATTGGACATTGAGTGGGTCCTTATAAGTCAAGCAAAGTGGTACAAAGATACTTCCCTTCAGCCATCAAAGCTTCCTCCCCAAGTAATCAGCCAAACTTCAAGTCAGCCCAGGGAAGGACCAGATTCTGAGTGTTAATGACCCAAGAGAGACACATCATCATCACATCACAAGCTCTCCAGAACCCATCCATTCACTCACCAGGAGTGGTGGTAACAGCAATGGCCCTGCTGGGGTCTGGCTTCACATGTAGGAGATCTTCCAGGGTGATATTTACTATTGAAAAGAGATGGACCATGTAACATCCAATCTAATGTGGCCAGCTTATCAGACAGCCTCCTTCAAATACCAGAGTGGAGTGGACATCTCAAACACAAATGCTACCAACATGAACACTGTCAGACACACACACACACCCTTCCCCAAGCCCTCTTGAGCACAGACTTGATCCTGTACCAGGTAACACACATCGTGTATTCAGCACATGCTGTGGGGTGGGTCTTCCCACTCCTGGGGTACAGATATCAAGGTCTCATCCCCAACATTGTCTGTGGTCAGGCTAAAAGCTCTCCTAGGCAGGGTTTGACAGTGTAAGAGAAATTATTCACTGATGATTGCTCATGTGTATTTTTAAAAGCTGGAAGGAAGGAGGCCCCAAGGGCAGGCCCTCCTAAATACTGCAGATTCACACTGGCCCAAAATCCTCCTACACCGTCTCCAAAGTTGCCATGTGCAGCAAGTTGGACTGGGTGCTGATAGACAGCCAAACTGGTGACCTTCATCATAAACGAAGTGCATGTCACCAATCTACCATCCTCTCAGCTACCCTGGAGTGTTGGCACTCTGCCCCATCCCTGATGCTGCTGGTGTGTGCAGAAGACCATGAGAGCAGGACCTCACACCAAAGAGCCACCACCCATCATCACCCATCCCAAAGAGAAACCACAATAAGCAACCTCCCTCCACAGAAGAAACACGGCTCATCTCTAAACATGGCTTCCCTCCTGAGGAGCCCTCTGATGGGAAAGCCAGATCCTCAGGATCACACAACCCAATAGAACACGTCACACAGCCTGCCTGCCTTGTGCCTATTCAGAGTGGGATCAGCAGCAACGTCCCTTCCCTGAAGGCCGCATCAGGAACTCGAAGTGCCTCCAGGGTGGGAATTGATACTGAAAAAGAGGTTTCCCGTGTATGTTTCATCATAAATAAAGAGAAGACAACATGGACATCCTCTCCTTTGGGTATCTGAGATTAGCACGGATCAAGAAAACCAGCAAACAGCAAAGCCAAAACTACTGAATCTTTACTGGCATTGGTGTCATTTCCAGGAAGGTTTCCTGAGTCTACATTGCACTGGGTAGGCCAGATGTCAAGTGTCATAAACAAGAGGGAGGTCTGGTTCAAGTGCTTGGAGTGCTTTCTGGAGGTCAGTAAGGAGCCAGAAAACCCATCAAGACTTAACACTAAAAGAAAAGGTTGCCCGTGAAATCATTTTCAACAATCTGGAGAACACTCTGTGTGCAGCCTCTCTCCAGGTATTGGCACTTTTCAGCTGGTGGAATCTGGTTCTTCTTCCTGGAGTCAGTCAGGCCTTAGGAAGTACCCCCTCGCCCCAGGAATGGTTTGCATACCAAGGTCAGCGGGAGAGAGTACATGAATAAAAGTTGCATTCTGTGGTCAAGAGGCAGGTCCTGTGGTCTGCAGCAAGCCAACACTCAGATCCCTACATGAAATGGCAATGGATCCAGTCTTCCCAGGAATAGTTTGATTCTGAAAACAGGTGTATGTTATCATGTCAATCATGAGTAAAGTGTACTCCCACTGGAATCTTCTGCTGTGACAGGGTCTGGAAAAGTGAGGCGTGGGGCCAGGCCTCATCCTCCAGATTAAACACCACCTATTGCCTTCCATGGAGCTCTGGTGGCATAGTGCCTAAGGCATTTGACTGCTACCCAGAAGGTTGGTGGTTCAAACCCACCAGCCACTCCTCGGAAAGAAGACTGAGCAATCTACTTCTGTAAAGATTTACCACCTCAGACACCCAATGAGGTCGCTATGAGTCAGAATTGACTTGATGGCAGTGGGTTTTTTTTTTTTTTTTTGCTTTCCACAAGGAGCCCTGGTTAAGCACTTGTGGTTAACTAAGCACAGTGGTTAAGCCTTGGCTACTAACCAAAAGACAAACAGTTCAAATCACTCCAAAGGAAAAAGATGTGGCAATGTGCTTCTTCAAAGATGACAACCTTGGAGACCCTATGGGGCAGTCCTACTCTGTTCTATAGAGTCACTATGAGTTGGAACCAACTCAAAGGCAGTAAATAATGGCTTTCACTGATTTCCATTTAATTCCGAAGAATTAATGGATAAAAACAAACTTCATTTCCTCATGTCAGTTCACCAAACATTTGTGCCAATTCTGGGTTGGCTTTGCCATTTTTCTGCAAATGTCCTTTGACCACAATTGATATCTTAAGCCTCTTCCACTTCAACCAGGAATTAGGCCAAAAGACAAGAGTGAAGGATCAAAGGGAAGAAAAATCCAGGTTTCCCAGAGCCCCCAGGTTTCTTATTATAGACCTGTGTAATCACGCCCTCCACTCCCCCCAAACTGGCTATGAAAACAGAGGACAGAGAGGAGTGACACAGAGTCATGCCACCTCCCTCCACCCTGTTCAGTCCACCCTGTGTGCCCTGCTTAACCACGGCAATGCCCAATCTGCATGAACGCAGCAGTCCCCTACACTAGATGCATCAGGGGTGCTGGCATGCTTACCACTGTTGCATTTTCTCACCCTTCTCTCTCTTTGGGGCCTCTTTTCAGATGGAAGAAATAATGTGTGGGCATCAACTAATATGAAAGACTGGCTTTGCCAGTCTTCCCTGCAGTCTCATCCGTCCTGGCTGTAATCAAACAAAGTAGAGTTGAAGTGGACAGAACTGACCTTTCTCTACAACCCAATGCCCTCTACTTGAATGCACCCCTTCCTCCAATGCCAGGAAGAGCCCAGGACCCAGAAGCACTCATGGCCTGTTGCAATCCAAACAAATCCATCGTCTACAACTTACCTCCACACCCTGGTGTCACAGCCAACATGAGAACCGCCTCTTTCCCCAAAGGTTGATGTCACCTCAACCAAGTCCTCCCAAGAAGGACTGGGTACTGAGCTTTAGTGCCAGCTGCAATACACCGAGTAAGGGAAGCATACACCTCAGCTTGGCCAGGGCTCACAACTTCTTTCTTGTCCAGGAAGGCTTCCAAGCTGGTAATGGACACCAAAGAATGGTCAGCTGCAATGGTTTATCATTATGCATATATATAAAAGAATCCTGCCCTTGAGGACCACAGAGACAGACCATCTAGAGACGTATAGTTTCCTCCCTAATGTCGTGTCATCTCCTAAGGAGGGAATGGATACTGATGGTCCACAGGCCAAGTGCATCCCTAGTATTAAGCACACACGCTCTTGACTGCTTCTCTCAGGTCAGGGCTGATGACAGCACCCCTTCCCTCATGTTGGCATAACATCAAGAATTCGTCCAGATTAAAATACATCAACTACAGAATTCTTGCTGAAAATAAAGATGTCTATCCCAGGCCAATTCCAGGGACTCTAGGGTCTCACCTTGATCTCAGAACTGGCTTTTCTCCCCAGAAGGTATCATTACCTCCAGCACATCATTTCATGAAAAGCAATGGAATAGGACATCCATCTACCTTATCTGCACAAAGCGTGATTTCTGAGAATTGAGTCATTTCCCTACTTTGGTTGGACTAACACCAAGCCTATCACAGAAGGTGGAAAGCTCAGCCATCCCTGCAAAGCAGGTCTAGATGCTGAACTAGGCTCAGGGTGGCCCCACTCATCAGAAGCAAGAAGAATGCAACCATGCATAACTTACCTGCATGTTACAGGGTATGGAGCTGTCATGAGCATGTCTGTCTTCTCCCAGCTCAGCATCACCTTGAGAAAATTCTCCTAAGAAAGGATAAGACAATGAAGGTTAGTAGAATAGGTGACAAACGTCATAAAAAGGGACCAGGCTTTGTGGTCAACTGTTTGTTCCCCCTTATTTATGTTCACAACACTCCTTCCCTGAAGCTGAGAATTGAACCAGAAGACCTCCAAGGTGGGATTTGATACTGGAAAAGAGGTTAACCAGGTGTGTTTCATCATCAGTAAAGAAACAGAAGCCCAGAAAACCTCTCTTCAGGTACCACAGATTAACACTGACAAGAACACAACTGATTCTTCCCCACACTTGACATTTTGTCCCAGAAGTCCTGTCAAATGTGCATTGGACACTGAGGATGAGTAGAAAAGGTGACATTCATCATAAATACAAGTCACAGGTTTTGTTGTCAACCATTTCTTTCTGTCCATTGGATGGGAGCTGATAGTAACGGCCCTTCCCTGAAGCTGAGATCTGGACCAGAAGGTCTCCAAGGTGGGATTTGATACTGGAAAAGAGGTTAACCAGGTGTGTTTCATCATCAATAAAGAAACAGAAACCCAGAAAACCTCTCTTCAGGTACCACAGATTAACACTGACAAGAACACAACTGATTCTTCCCCAAACTTGACATTCTGTTCTGGAAGTCCTGTTAAATGTGGAACTGGACACTGAGCGTTAGTCAACTTGCTGGTGTAAGCCATTAGGTGAGTGCATGCCATCAGCCAACCATCCATCCAAGTACCCTAGTGGAGCAAGCCCCAATGGCATCTTATTATAGTTGGCATCAAGATAAGAGAGTGGTGATACAGTAGATAGGGTGGTCCCAACACCTATCATATTTATGGTAAATCCCCAGAGAAACTTTTCCTCAGTTACCACGGAGAGGCACAGTTACCATGGAGAGGCACAGAGGTCCCAAACCAAGGATGACTCCACAAAGATCCTCCCGAGGACCCACTGGATCCTGGATCCACCAAATGGTGGCCCAAGTGACCTGTGTCCTAAAGTGCACACATCAACCTATCACTTGAGTACTTGGGGTGGTGCAGACAGCATGCCCCTTCCTGAATTGGACAGCCCCCAATCTAGAAAGCCCTCTAAGTAAAGAGAAGCTACTAAAAATAAGCCCAACTTTGCCATATTTGGTGCACGTGTAGCAAGCACGTTGCAGATGCTGTCTCTTCAAATCTAGTAGAGTATGACCCAATTTAGTGTCTCTTTCCCCAAAGCTGGAACCTCTTCCAGGAAGTCCTCCAAGGATGGATTAGATACTGAGGGTTAGTGGACCAGGTCACAAACGTCATAAATAAAGCGTGTGCTCTCTGGTCAACCATCTCATGTACCCAGGTACGTGCTGAGACCGTTCTCCTTGTCCTCAAGGTACCCCTGTCCTACAAGCTGCCAAGCCAGAGGGTTTTGCTGAGAAGAGGGCTACACATATGAGTTATTGGCACACACAAGACACACACATCACAAACTCTACTCGGTTGCATGAGCCCAGACCTAGCATCCCACCCCCACAGTAGACTTTAGCTCCAGGAAAGCTTGCAAGGCGGGATTAGATACTGAAAAGAGGTCGACCGTGTAATGTGCGCCATAAATAAAGCGAACGCGCCACGGACCACCTCTCTCCAAGTACCAAGCAGCAGCAGTACTGAAACCAGAACAGTGGCTCTTCCTCAAAGCTGATAGCACCTCCTGGAAGTCTTCCGAGGCGAGATGTGATATTGAGAAGAAGTAGACCATGTGTCCTACGTCATAAATAAAGCGTACACACCATGGTCAACCGCATCTGCAAATACCATGAAGAGATGCTGAGCCCCGCCTCTTTTCTCTAATTTGGTACCACCTCCAAGAAGCCCTGGCAATTTCATCAGGAATTAAGGAAAGGTGGCAATGACCACAAACCCATGTCCAATGCTGCTACCACCTCCAGGAAGTCCTGTAAGGTATGGATGGGGTGCAGAGTATTGGTTGGCCAATGTCATAAATAAAGCATGTGGTCTGCAGCCAAAAGCCCGGTATTTGCGCTGGATAGCGCCTACCACACAGGCCCTGCTGGCAAGTTGGCATGGTCTCCAACAAGCCCCTTGAGGCTGACAAGGCTGAGAATTAGTGGACCACACTACATACGTCATAAACAATGCGTACGCTTTATGGTCTACCATCTCTCCAGGGACCGTGGAATGATGCTGAAGCCAGACCACCGTGTCTCCCACGAAGTTGGCTTTGCTCTGGGAAGCCCTCTGTGACTGAATTTGATATTGAGAAGACGTGGACCATATTACATACGACCTAGAGATAGCGCATGTTCTATGGTCAACCATCTTTTCAGGTACCGTAGAGAGGGCTGATGTCAGAACCGGCGTCTCTTTCCTCTCGTTAGCATCACCTTCAGGAAGCCCTCTGAGGCTAGGTGCAGTATTGAGAAGAGGCCACCATGCAAAGTCGGGTACAGATGCAGTGGACGCAGCACAGAGAAACCCCTCCAGGATCCAGAGTGGAGATGACGGCAGAACCAGTGCTATGCCTGATATTTAGTACTGTCTACAGGAAGCCCCCCAAGGTGCCCTCGCTGTTACGAAAAGGTGGACCATGGAACATGCGTTGTAAGTAAAACATATGAAGCATGGTCAGCTTCTGCTTACATGCCACCAAACAGTACTGGTGGTGCCACAGCTGGTGCCTCGGGTCCTGATGTTGGTGAGCCCTCTCTAGAGACCTTCAAGGCTGAATTTGATACTGAGAAGTAGACCATGCTACATATGCCATAGACAAAATACATGCAGTGTGGTCGAACCCTTTTCAGGTACCGTGAGGTCAGTGCTGACACCAGAACCAGGGTTCCATCTCTGAGCTTGGCAGAATCTTCAGGAAATTCTCAGGGCTGAACTGGAGAGAGGGACAGAGTGGGCCATGGACATACATTATCTGTAAACATACATGGTGTTATCAATCAGGTCTTCGTAGGGGATCAGTGCTCAGTCCAGAGTTAAGGCATGTTTCCCCAAGATGGCTAGACTTGATATGGACAAAAGATAGATGGCACACACATCGTCAATGAAAACCACAGGTCAGTGTTTCTTCACATGCCTGGAATCACACTGTCTCATGCCCCTACATCTGCCCCTTAAATGGACATGATATCTTGAAGTCATCTTAGGATAGCTTTGAGAATAACAAGAGGCAGAATGTGCAACATCCCTTGTTCACAAATGTTTGTGGCACTAACCACTATTTCTTTGAGTACTGTTGGGGTAGGGGAGGTGCCACGGCTGAAAGCACACTTTCCTGAAGGCTATCACTGTCTCTGGGAAGCCCTTGGAGGCTGCGTCTACACTGAGAAGTCTGTGTCACAAGCATTAACAGATTAAGCACGCATGTGATAGTCTACCATTCTGTCAAGTACCATGGAGTGGTGAGGGCTCTGACTCCAGTGTCTCTTCTCTAACTTCAGGCTCTCTCCAGGATGGTTTTGGTGGCTGGGCTGGATACCAAGAAGCGGTTTACCATCCCACATACATATTCAAAATGTATGTGGGACGGTAAACCATTTCTTCAAGTACCGCACAATGGCAAGGATGCTAGAAGAAGATGCAGATCCACAAAGTTGCCCCCAGGCACCTCTTCAAGGTTGGACTTGGTGCTGAGAAGAAGCAGGTCATGGTGTCTACTAAACAAAAGTTGTGTGGTCAATCACGTCATTGAATGCCATGGAGAGCACAGATCCCAGAAAGAATCAAGGTCTCCTCCCCAAAGTTGGCGAGATTTCCCAGGGCAGAACTTGATATAAAAGTGGCGTTATGTCAGTTTGCGTCATGCAGCAAAAAAAAAAAAGAAAGAAAGAAAGAATGAAAGAAAACATGCCACACAGAAAACCATCTCTTCGAGTGTCACAGAGAGGCCCTGACACCCAATGGCACCTCCTCAAAGAAGCAGCGTTTCCAGGAGCCTCGAGGATGGATTTGATACTGAGGGTTAGTGGACCGTGTTACATACGTCACAGATAAAGCGTACGCTATACGGTCTACTATCTCTCCAAGTACCACACAAGGACGCCGAGGACTAAGGCTGAGGACAGGTCCAGAAAACCCTCCAGAGCTGGGAGGAACCAGAGAGTGGGTTGAGCACAACACATGCATCATGCGTACAAGCACACACAGGCCAGGAGTCTCTCTCTTCTATGTCAGAGTCAACACTGATGCTGGAACTGGTGGCTTATCCCCGAAGCTGGCAACTCCTTCAGAAGCCTTCCAAGGCTGAAGTCCCTCTGACCAGAAGTGGATGATGTTATGGATTTCATCATTGGTAAACACTGATTAAGTGTCTACTATGTGCCAGGCACCATGCTGGGTCTGAAGAGCCCAGATAAGTGGGCACAACATAAGGTAAACACTACTCTATGGGAGAGTGGAGAGCAAAATCTGAAATGCAGAACTGCCTGGGTGCAACTCAACAGGACACCTGCCTAGTTATGTGTTGAGCAGGCTGAGCAAAATAGACCTAGGGTGCATGAGGCCCAGATCCAGCCTATTGGTGAGCCCTCATCACAAGCATAAAAAATCATACTGAAGGGAAAAGCCAGTGGCCATCTGTGTCTCAGAGTCCGGGGCATTTCCAGGAGATCCTCTTGGGATGGATTGAATTCTGAGCAGTAACCACTATGTCATCTTCATAAACAGAGTAGATGTCATTTTGCCAGCCGTCTCACTGATGTCAGAACCATCGTCTTTTCCCCAAATTTGGCACTGCCTCTGGGAACTCCTCTGAGACTGAATTTCATATTAATACAAACATTGGGAACTCCAACATAGAGAAGCATCTCTCCAATGCCACGGACCATGATGGAAGCTGGACTGGTGGTCCTGTGAAGGTAGCATCAGCTCCAGAAAGCCCTCCAAAGCTGGCCAGGATCCTAGGAAGTGGTGGGCCACACACGTCATATGCATCTTTCCTCATGTGTATGCCACACGGCAAACCATGTCTTCAAGTATCATGGCTGGAGATGGAATTGATGTCTTTGCTTCCAAGTTGCATCACCTCCAGAAACCTCACCTCCTCAGAGGGTGCACTGAATTCCCAGAAGAGATGGGCCTTGTTGTATGAGTCAGACATCAAACATAGTCAGCAAGAATTGCCATGGAGCAGTGTTGAAGCTAAACCCAGTGTTCTCTTCCCTGATGTTGGCAACACCTCCAGCATGCCCTCCGAGGATGGATTGGATACTGAGAGTTAGTGGACCATGTTACATAGGTCAAAAATCATAAAGCCTACGTTCCATAGTCTACCATCTCTTCAGGAACCATGGAGTGGTGCTGACCCCAGAATCAGGGCCTTGTCCCTGAAGTTGGCGTCACTTCCAGAAAGCTCTCTGAGGCCTGATTTGGCATTAGGAAGCAGGCACATGATGAACACAAACAAGCCCTTCCTCAAGTGTAGGAAGCAGTGCTGATGGGGAAGGGCCTCTACCTCCAAGCAGCAGCTCCTCCAGGAAGGCCATGCCACTCAGAAAGATCGAGAAAAGGCAAACTGTATAACATTGATCTTGCTCTGGCCATTGCATGGTCAATCATCTCTTGATCAAAGTAAGAGGCAATGGTTTGCTCTGCATGGCAGGACAGCAAGCTCTAAGAGCAGAGCCCATCATGTGAAAGGGGATCCTTCATCCTCTAGGTGGCAACCTGCCTAAGCTCACTCAAGCTAAAACAGGCCTCACCATGCACTACACCATCCTTATATAGTCACACTACAGAATGGAGTGGGCAGTGAGCTCCTCCAGCCCCTTATCCACGTCCACACCTCCTCCAAGAATCCTTCTTAAATTCTGTTTATCCCTTCTCCTAGCACAAATGTCAGTACCACCATCCTATGTGAATGGGATTCCCAAGTCATTAAATTGGTTAGTCTCCATTGGAAGGGTAAGGGCAGGCTCCTGGGGCAGACCTGCAAGAAGGCATGGCTGTCTTCCAAATTCCCGAAGACCAGAGTTGATTGTGTCATCCTAGTGGTTGAAGTCCAGATTCCTTAGCAAAGCATTCAAGGCTTCACACTTTATCCCCATCATACTCCCCTACTCCCCTATGTATGGCAGATCATCTAGACAAGCCGATTACCCTCCATTGCCTACACACTGTTCACACACTGATCCTCTGCACCACCAACAAGAAAGTTTTAAAGCCAGCAAGTTCAGTGGCTGAACTGTCCTGCAGCCAATCACATATTCCATGTAGTGAGCTGTGGCAATAAACTCACGATTGTTCAAAACCTATGAGAAGATTCGGGAACTAGAACTATGATAAGACACTCATAGTCTCTGCCTTCTTATCACCTCTAGCTTAAGAGGAGTTACCCAAATTAAAAGAAAAAAAAAGTATTTCAAATCATTGACAGCAAAATTAAAAGAGAGGAAGTTTTGTGAAGGAGCCGAGAATATTTAATAGAAGGGTCTGACCAATCAAAGGAAGATTTTTTGAAGAAGTGGTGTTTAGAGTAAGACATGAAGGATGAGGAGACTGAGCCAAGAAGAGAAGGGCCATGAGTGAACAATGCAGGGCTGGAAGCAGAAGACTGAATGGAGCATGGACCAGATGGAGCAAGAACAAGTTAGAGGGACCAGGCCAGATAAACCACAAGGAGCATGGACCAGAGACAGAATGGACAAGATAAAACATGGATTAGAGGGAGGATGGACTGGATTGGCTAGATGGAACTTGAACTAGATAGATGAAATGTCCACCAAATAAATGAAGCATGAACCAGATGGAGCATGGACCACACAGATAGATCACAATAACCAAAAGAACATCCATGAGAACCAAGTGTGGGAGGCATAAACTTGACAATAAAAAGGCTGCAGAGTTAGGCAAGGGCCAGATCACGTAGGACCTTATAACAAAGGTCAAAGATTTTAGACTTTGCCACCAGGCCAAGCAGAAACTATCATTAGCTGATAAAGGACACAGAAACATTTTTACAAGAATCTTCTTGATAAGAGAAGAAAACATTTCTGGGGACAAGAGTAGGTGTAGGGAGAAATAGTGAGTGGCTATAGTGTAGGAATTTAAAAGAGAATGGAACTCAGGAAGGGCAGAATGGAGGAAAGTGAATCATTTGGGAATTTTTAGGATGAAGAAATTGAGAGCTTTGGTAATGTCCCAGAGATGGGTGGAGAGAGATAAGCAATAAGATAGCATCAAGAATGTGGCATGAAAGCTGGTGGAGAGAAACATCACGCTCTGAGCTGGGGAACAGTGGGTAAGGACAAGTGTTGGTGAAGGTACGGGAGTTTCGTTTTGAATGAGCTGAGCTTGAAGTGCCTGTGTGAAAGCCAAGTGAAGATACTGAGCTGGTCATTGGACACACAGGTTTGCAGATGAGGAGACAGATCTGCTGCACAGATTTGGAAGTTGTTGGTAAAACAGATGGTAGTTGCAACTGTGGGTGGGTCTGATGTCACCTGAGGAAAATCTGTAAAGTGGGAAGAGAGGAGGACTTCCAGATAAAACCTTGAAGATCATTAAAATTGAATGAAGGGGGGAAAGTGGCATGGCCAATGGAAGATCCTAAACAAGGTCAACCAGCATGCACAAGTTCACAGAAGTTGAAGGATGTATAGTTTTTCAAGGAACAGGAGCTTAACCAAAGTGAATGATGCTGAACGTTCCTTTCAGATGGTGATGAGAAGACCTCATCAGATTAAGCAGAGTGATCTTAAGATCTGGTGATCTTAGTGAAAATTGTCTCAGTGGAGTGGTAGGATTGGAAGACAAATAAAAGTGACATGGAGGAACCATCAAGAGGGAAGTAGCTAGAAAGAGAAAGCGGATTCCTACGATTTCTTTTTTCTGTGTAAGATTAAAGAGACTATAGTGTGGTAAAAGCAAATAAGAAGGCTCCCGAGGAGAGGGAGAGACTGAAGATCACAGTGCAACATTCCTACAAATGCTACAGGGATGAAGTCCAAGCCCAGGTGATAGCTTGCCATTGGCAGAACACTTCCTCCACTGGGAACCAAGGAAAAGAAGCCATGGAGGCAGGCTGGTGGTGGCAGAGTTCATTGCAATGTTTTATTTTTTCTGAGACCGTGACTGGAGTGAAATCGCTGATATCTCTCTTTGGTACTGGAGTCCCTCCAGGCACAGGAAAGGGTCCCACTTGCCTCCATTTTGTATCCCAGTACCCAGCATATATCACACACAGAGTAGTGAAAAATGAAAAAAAATAGGTAGCTCAGAATGGCACAGATGAACCCTAAAAATGGGCTTGTCCTCTTGGATAAAGTCCTATGTGTTCTCACTAGCTTCCTGGAATCTTTAGAGGGGTGCATCCCCCTTTGCCACCCAGCCACCCAAGATATGAACATAAGCTTGGGCCTGAATATCTCCTTCTAAGCTCAAATGGCTGGAAGATGGTGCCCTTTCTTATTTCCACAGGCCCTACTCAGTGCACCTGTCCTCCCTCTTTCAATCTGCCCACCCATCATTTCAAAGGTGAACTGATAACCACTCATCCTTGGAATCTTCCCCCTTCACGTATTCACTGGCTCCTCAGCTCCTCATCCTCTCACTGACTTGCTCATACATCGTCTAACTAATAATTCAACCATTGAGCACACATTTTAGCATTTTCCCTGTGCAGAGGTTAAGGCTACTATGGGGTGACCAACTTAGTCTTCCCACCTCCAAGGAGTTTACAGTCTAGATGGGAGAAAGGCAGCTACTTAATCCACACATTGATAAGTGGTAATGGCGGTGTATACCATTGTAGGACCTGAGACCTACAGAACCTGTATTTCAGAAACAGTAAGGAACTCCTTACTGTACTAGTTCCAGTTGGTTCAAAGGGGACCAGAACCATGGAAGGTAGAGAGGCAATTCTCTCCTCCTTGAGAAGATGGCACAGGTGTGGGAGTAGGTAAGTAGAAGAGACAGTGATGAACCCACCACCACCTTAGAATTGAGGCAAATGTGGACAACAGGAACGGAAGGAACTGAGAAATAGTAAGCCCCACTATTTCACATGGGGTAAAATCATCAAAATACAATTTCGTTTGTTACCATAGAGAAACACAGACGTAAGTATGGTTTTTAAAATAGTGAAATGTAAGCACTAGCAAAATTAGAAGCTGGTTGTATACTTTCTAAATTAAAACAAAGAAATTTAAAATAAAGAAAAATGTAGTCTATACATTAAATGATAGTAGGAAACGCAAACAGGGATGAAAAAATAAAGCAAGCATAAGATATATATATAGATATATATATAGATATATATTTTAAAGCCAAGTTTGTGATAATTTATTACAGTGGCCCTAAGAAACTAATGCAGTGGTCTACACAAGCGAAGTTGAAATCCAGAACTAGCTTGTTATAGAGGAAGATACCCAAAGGCTTAAGGAGATTGCAATGTTAGATTTATCATGTATGATCTGTTCTTTCACCTTGAGAGGGTCCAGAGGACACACCTTTCACCAAAGCTGTGAGAAATAAATTTGTGGGGGAGTCTCAGTATTTTTTACTAGTTCTGTAATGTTTCTTCTCTGTACATCAGAAATTACAGTGGAAACTGCTACCATTAAACTAGCATCACTAAACTCAATGGAGATAATGGAATCTTGAGATATGAGGGGCTAAATGGTGGCAGTTAGTCACCAATTACAAGGTGGGCATGGTTACCCTAATGAACACTGAGCTAAAAAACGTAATCAGAATAGTGTAACTCCGAGCAATTTATGGTGTTGGCTAGTTATCATGGTGTCCTCTGAATAGAAATAGATGGCCAGCCTATCAAATACACATCTTGTGATACAAAGTTAGCTATTATTAACATATCTTGGGTTAGATGATAAGAGGATAAGAAAGGGAAGAAAATATTTGGTTAATTTTTATGTAATCATATTGATACTATGTGCTAAAACGGCAAGGAGGCCACATGTTCTGACTTCCTCTAACCCTACAAGGGGAAGGCAGGATTACCAGCAGTAAACCAAGGCCTATTACTGCAAGGCCAGACATGCT
>NW_006921958.1:3028255-3058787 GCF_000298275.1 Orycteropus afer afer
AAGGGAAAAAAAACGTAAACATGTTGTACTCCCTTAATAAAAGGATTTCCAATTCAGGACAAAAACCCTAAATCCAAACTCTTATGTTGTCTATTTAAATAAATTAACTCCAAAAATGCAAATCAAAGGCATAGGCACAGACACATAGGAAGGCCTGAATTCTCATGGATTGGACTCTCAGCAGTCACACACTGACATCTCAAACACCATGGAATTGACAACAGCAGCTGACTGCCAGCAAGCAGCTTCATACCAATGGCTCCCCCAATTCTGCACATACAGCAATTTGTTCAATTTGTTTGCACAATTATTAAAATATTTCTGCAGGCATATTCCGAGAGGCTCCTGGGGTCCCCCGTGACACTTTAAGGAAGGTGCTAAGCAGCCCAAATCCAAATAGGGGGGCTCTGGTTTGATCCATTTTAATTTATTAGGCTTCTGGGCAATGTGTGGTTTAAGTAAAAGGTTTGGCTTCATTTGAAACCAGTATTTAATTACATTTCACTCTTCTTTTTTATAAAAGGAAGTAGAAAATGGAAAAATAAGACTGCCGATACCTGTGGTAAGAGCATAGATCTCATGTGTACTTAAGAAATTAAGACAAAGATGGAAACCATAAGGTAAATCCAAGGTGGCCAAACTTTCCCCTCAGTAACTGAATTTAAAACAGTCAACTGTATGTTTGAAAAGAATGAAATTAAAGAACATTCATGGAATTCTAGAAATCAGCCAGTATAATGCAGAACATTTAGTTCTCTAGGAACAGAATTCTTTGTTACAGGCAAGTCTCTGATTCAACATTAAAACATTTTGCCTTGAATACAGGCTTCTAGAAATAATTATATGAGAAAGTAGGTTTACCTAACTCAGAAACATACATGAAAAGAAGGCAAAGGTGGTTGGGCAATTTCAAGAACCCAAGAACAAAAGTCTCTAAACAACTCAGTGAAAACTGTCTCTCAGAGATGGAAGGTACAATCCACAGCAATGAGATTGTTGTTATGTGCCATCAAGTCATCTCCAACTCATAGCAACCCCTCCTTGGGTTTCTAAGGAGTAGACTGTCCAACCTTCCTCCCAAGGAGTGGCCGGTTGGTTTGAACCATCAACCTTCCATTAGCAGTCAAGTGCCTTAGGCACTATGCTACCAGAGCTCCTACAGCAATAATAGGACATTCACAAAAGTTTACATTATGAATAAAATAGCCTCCCAAAATGGGGAAAACAGAAAGGAACAGTTTCCAGAACTTTCTCAGTCCTAAAAATATCAAATAGGCAAAAGGGAATGATAAACATACAAAACTAGACCCAATTTCACACTTAGAAAATGAGAAATAAAGAAAAGATGCTTACTATGGTCAATATTAAGTGACACTGTCCAAGAAGTTCTAGCCAGTGTTATGATACAAAACAAAGAAATAGATAAATGTGATAAATTATGGTTATTTATAGAGTACATGCTTTTTTGCTAAAAGAATCAATTGAAAAGCTAGTAAAATGAAATGTCTTTACATCAAAATCTATACTCTATAAACAGGTAGTACACCTCACATTTAAAGTTCCACAAAGCATTTACAAAATTGATTATATTAGACACAAAGAAAACATCAATGAATTTCCCAAAGTAGAATTATGTCCACATTCTCTAGCCACAATGAAATAGATCCACAATTGAAAATATAAGCAACAACACACAACCTAAACCAACTGGAAATTAATTTTAAAGAAACAACCTCTACTTTTACACAGTTAATTCAAATAATCATTTGTTCTAAGATGAAGAAGAAATGAAAAGTATAATTACAAATATTTTTAAAATATTGAAAAGACAACATGGTAAAACTTATGAAATGCAGTCAAACTTGTAACCAGAGGCAAAGTCATAGCATGAAATGTTTTCACCGTTAAAGAAGAATAACAATTAGGGATATATGAAAAGATTCATAAAACAAACTTGAAATCAGAAGGAAGGAATCAATAAAGATAAAGGCAGGTATTATTTTATTTGAACACAAAAAAACACAGTTGAGTTGATAAATTATTTCAAGAACTGATTCTTTGAAAAACTCCAAAACAGATACTCCTCTAACTCATCTAATAAAAAAGAGATAAAGGAGGAATACACACAATTAAGAATGACAAAGGTAATATAATCATAGAGATAGATAAAAATTTTTTATTACAAAAAGAATACTATTTACAACTATATACTAATAATTTTTAAATCTCATAAAAATAGATTGTTTTCTAGAATAATAGGTATAAAAAATTATTGAGCACTCACTCTGTGCCAGACACAGCACAAGGTACTTTATCTCTTTTATTCTCACATTGACCCTCTTACGCTCTCATCACCACCATTTAAAAACAAATGAGGAAGCTAAAAATTAGGGAGGAGACACAGTTCCCCAACATCACATGGGTAATGACAGAACAAGAATTTGAACCCAAGTTGTCTGAATGCAGTACCTACATATTTAAGCACTGAGCTATGAGAAAAGAAGCAAACATTCCAAAAGTGGGGGAAAAAATATCTAAAGAATCCAATAAATAATACAGAAAAAACAAGAAAGGCTGTCAAAAGACTATCCCAAGGGAGTTATATAAGTGAGTTCTTTCAAACTGTCATGGACTAGATTATTTAAAATGATGTATATATGGTACAGAATATAGAAACAGATGGAATGTTCCATAATGCATTTTACAAAGCCAGCATGAGTGTGATAACACAATCCAACAAAAAGTAGACTGGAGAAATCCTAAATCATATTCAAGTCATAATCAAATTCTATCAACTTCAATCCTATAGCATATTAAAAGAACAATACCCCATAACTAGGTACAAATTGATGCAAAAATGTTTCAAAGTTATGAAACATTATTACTATTCATTGAATCAATGGATCAACAGAGAAAAACAATATTGATACTTCTATAGATATCAAACAATTAATAAAATTCTAAATCCACTCCCGATTGTAAAGTTACATATGAGCTAGAAATAAATATTTCATTAGCATTATAAACTTATCTAGCCTAAATCTTTAGTTATACTTAACAGTGAACCAGATAGATGACAAAGATTTCTCTTATCAGCAACTTAATGTTTTTGGAAGCTATAGTGAATGCTATATGATAAGAAAGAGAAATAGAAGAGATAAAATATTGCGAAAACAAAATTTGCATAGATATGAATAACTCTTTACCTAAAAATTCCAAAACATTCAACTACAAAGTTTGTAGAACAAATAAGAAAATTCAGTGAGAGCCATAACAATAAAGATATAATCACTTTCCTACATACCAGTAATAACCAGTTCAAAACTAGTAAGAGGGGCAAAATTCACAGTAGAAACAGTACTTACTCCCTTGCAATAAGCTTAATAACAAATTGTAAATATGTCAAATTTAATAAAATATTATGTGAAATCTAAGTAAAAATGTCAATTCTTTTTAAATTAATTTACAAATTAATGCAATTCCATAAAAATCTATAAAGAATTCTTTTAACTTCATGCTTTCACTCTACAGTTCATCTGATAGAATAAACAGTGAGACCAAATTTATAAATCTTAAAATGTTAAAAAGAAGGAAGGCTATTGCTACTAAACAGTAATATGTATGATAATAATGTGATATGCTAAAACAAAGCAATCCTGGGGTGAAAAAGAAGACAGATGAATGGGATAATAGAAAGCCTGTACAAAAACCAAGACCATAAAAATATCCAGCACATGGTAAATGTGGAAATGAGACAGTTATTTCTCACAATGATTAAATTGATACATTGAAGATTTAAATATAAAAGGTAAAATCATGAAAGGACGAGAAAAAAATAAAGTGACTATTCATAAGAGCTCAGGGTGGGAAAGGCCTTTACAAGCATAAAGAGCAAATAGAGAAGTGATGAGGGAAAATTAGTGATAGATTTGAGAACATGACTTTTAAAATAATAATTGAAAAGGCTCATAAACTAAAAGGAATGGCAAATGAAGAAATGGAGAAAAATTGATAACGTGAAAGAAAATATTATGATTCTTATGTAAAAGTTCTTACAAAACAGAAGTAAACCACATGAGTAGAGAAAAATGGGCAAATGACTTCTAGTTCAATATGGTGAGCTGAATGCAGTGCTCATGTGCCCTCCCTCTTGAAATGTACTCAGGGAGAGTAAAAAGGTTTTCATTTTGAGCATAAGCATGCAGCGATAAAAAGAGAGGAAAGGAGAGGTAACTGATTAAGAACCGTAATAACTGAATCCTAAACTGACAGAGGAGAAAGGTAAGATCAGGCCCAAAGTATCCCAAAGATACCACAAAATCTCAGGAAATCACAGCACTGGGTACCGTCCAGTGGCAGAAAGATCTGGGCCTAAATAACATGAAGTGGTTCAAACTCTAAGAAGCAGGTAGATCCTAAATTCCTAAACCACCAAGCAGAGTCATCTTCAATCATGAGAGAAGGTCAAAGATGTATTACATGGAGAAGGCAAAGCATTATTGTCTAGAACAGAGATGGCAAGCACAGTTGAGGGCAGGAGTCCTTATCCAAAAAGAGAAAGACGGCAGAATTTTACAAGCTGGATGTTGAAACCATCCATCGTCTTCCTCCACCAGCCTCCCAGAACACTGGTAGCCAGAAATATACTCTCTAGACCAGAGACTGAAGAGGTTTCTTCGGGACATCTGAGCAGTCCAAAAGACAAGACTTAAAAATGCTAACATCTGGAGTTCCTCAATGGCAAGACCAGCTAGCTCACTCTACAGTAAGGCCTACAGTTCATGCTACCCAAACACAACCTGAGAGCTTCTGAACAGCTCATTAATGTACGTTTGTTCATATGTACAACTATGTTGCTGTGCCACTGAGTCTAGTCCAACTCATAGTAACCCTGTATCACAGAGTAGAGCTGTCCCAAAGGGTTTACTAGGCTCTTGGTAGCATAGTGCCTATGGCATCTGACTGCTAACCAGAAGGCTGGCAGTTCAAACCCACCAGCCACTTCTCAGAAGGAAGGTTGGGCAATATACTTCTGTAGTGATACTGCCTCGGAAACCCAAAGAGGGATCGCTATGAGTTGGATCTGACTCGACAGCAATTGGTTTTGGGTTTGGTATTTATAGGAACAGATTGCCAGGCCTTTTCTTCCACAGAGCAGCTGAATGCTTAAACACTACACCACTTATCTAGAGCCGCAGCTCTGTCCATCTATCTCTCTATCTCACCAGACAGTAAAAGAGAGCAAACACTCAGGAAAGAAAGAAAATGTTGGAGGAATAGGAGACTCTATAAAGAGAAGAAACTTTCAAATAAATGATCATTATTTTCAAGGATATAAAAGAAGCTATTGCATCCATGAAATTAAAAAAACAGAGTTATAAAATAATATTTAGAGACTGATAAAAAAAAATCTTGAAAATTAGAGATATAAAGCAGAACCAGAAATAGGTTAAAAGATAACGGTAAGAAAATCTCTCAGAAAGAGACCACAGAAATGAAAAATTTGAGAATAGTAGAGAACCAGTCAAAGAGTTCCAACATATGAACAATAGATGCTTTAGGAAGAGAAAACAGATGGGAGAAAATTATTCAAGGGATTGTTGTTGTTGTTGTTATGTGCCGTCGAGTCGGCCCCGACTCATAGCGACCCCTCCTTGGGTTTCCGAGGCAGTATCACTACGGAAGTAGGATTGCCCAACCTTCCTTCCGAGGAGTGGCTGGTGGGTTTGAACCATCAGCCTTCTGGTTAGCAGGCAAGTGACTTAACCACTATGCTACCAGAGCTCCTATTAGTCATGAAAAATTTCCAGAACCCAAGGACACAAGTTTCCAGATCAAAAGGATCTGGCAAAATGAATGAACATAGACCACCACCAAGAAACATACACATGAAATTTTAGAACCCTGGAGGACAGTGAGAAAATTCTATAATTTCCAGGAAACACACACACACACACTCACACACACACACACACACATACATTCAAGGGGTGAGAATCAGAAAGCCTTAAGACAGCTCACCAAAACTGGAAGCTAGAAGAAAATGATTGACACTTTTTTATTGAGAAAAAAATAATGGTTTCCAAATTAGAATTTTATACCCAGCCAAATTATCAATGTCAGTCTGGACTTATACCTCTTTCTTTTCAGATATGAAAAATCAAAAATTTTACTTCACATGAACCCTTTATCAGGAAATTGCTAAAGCATATACTCTAGCAAAATGAAGAGGGGGAAAAAAAAAAAGGAAAATTTTGAATCTGTAAAATCAGTGATGCAAAAAATGATGGAAAATCAAGGGAATCCTTGGGAAGAAAATGAGGAAGCAAACCCAAGACAATGTCAGGAAGCCTAAAAGTCAACCAATCCACAACAGAACAGGCAAGAAGTCTCCAGAAAGAGATTTCTTCAAAAAAGACAAAAGTCATTTAAGAAGAAAATAATGTGTTTGGATGTATTGAGGGGTTTTAGATAAACCTGTGATGACTTCATTGAAAAAGTAACCAACAAACTAAATAAGCAAACCAAGGAAAAACCAAGGTAATCATTAACTCCAGAGAAAACAAAAAGTAGTGAAGAGGAAGTTAATAATCATAGTGCTACATCACTCAGCAGCCAAGAGTATTTATAGTGTCGTAATAACGTAAACATAGAATATTGATCAGATCAAAACTACAAAATAAATACATTGAGAGAATAGAGCACAGAAGCGTGGGCTGAAGTGAGAAGCATGTGTGAAAGAGAGCTAACTAATGCTAACTCCTCATCTTCCCTTTGTGCTTCCAAAAGGAAGATGATGCCCAAACTAAGACACATGGATATAAATGTCAAGAACTGAATCAATTTAAGGAATTAAAAGTTGTGGTTCCCCAGGCCGGGAAATCATAATGGGGCTGGGAGGGCTGGAGGGCAGATGCTTCTGCCACAAGTGTGTAGAACTCTTTAACTCGTATTTAGATGAGGCATGTGCATGACTTCAACAAAAATGAAACTAAATTAAAAAGTGGAAAATGCAAAGGACCTGAACTGACGGTTCAAAAATGAGTAACTCAGAAAGACGTGGGGAAAATGTTCTTTATCACAGGTAAGAAAAGAATTGTAAGTGAAAACAGTGAGATACCACATTTGGACAAATTGCCAAAGGTTAAAAAGCATGATAATCCCCACACAAACAGGCACTACTTGAAACCAGTTATGACAATGTAAGTGGGCTGAAGTTGAAGGAGGGTGGTTTACCCATCAATGCTTGAGCCTTTGGACACAGTCATTCCAGTTTTAGAATGAACTGCAGGTGATCAATTAGAAACATGTGCAAAGGGGAATAAAAAAGAGGCTCAGCCCAACTTACACAACCCAACTTTTAATTTATCTAAATATCCAACAAGACCAAACTGATTAAATAAATGATTACATCATCCTTTGCTAAAATACTCTGTAACTATCAAAAATCACAAGAAAGGAAGTTGTTGAATGGCGTGGAAGACATCAGGATATATAGGTGTAAAAACAGGATGTAAGATGTACAATATATATGTAATCTACAGGAAAAAATAAAAGACTAGAGGCTGGTCACCAAAATGTTGGCTACCTCTGAGTGGTGAAATGGGATGCTTCCCATTCTTCTTTGTGTTCTTTTCAGCATTTTATCAAGTTTCATAATAAACATGTACTATTTTTTAATGAGAAAAAAAATTACTTTTTCAATTATGATATGTCATGAATTTCAGTTATTAGCTTAGTGACTTTCATGGCCAAAATACATGATTCCTGCTGATTGCATTTTCCATTACAGTAAGAATTTACCAAAATCCAAATATCTTCCTAATTTTTAAGAGACTCTAAGTAGAGGCATAAAGGTAACCCTAGAGCCCCCAATTCAAGCAGCCAGAAAGGACTCTGGCGTTTAGTCTGGTGCTAAGTAGATATGGAGGCCATCACTTGGGTGGGACCAGAGAGGAGGGTCAGCTCTCTGGGGTTGAGCCCCTGCTGACTTCACCTCTCCTTGCCTTTTCCCTGATGACACCTTCAGCAACTTCTCTGGCCAGCCCTGCCCTCCACTCAGAGAAGAAGTTTCCAGAAATGGCCCAGCCTCTGCTTACAAGCATGCCCAGTGGGAAGTGCATGCCTCCTGCCCCCTCCCTGAGGCCTTCACGTATGACCCAGTGCTGCAGAAAACCCTATCTTGATGGGCTATGTCTTTCCACTCTCTGGACCCCAGTGTGCCCCTTGGTCACAAGTACAGAAACATTTCAGAGTAGAATAGGAAAAGCAGAGCTCACCCAGTGAAGCAAGAGCTGTGACCGTCAGAATTATCCACTCAAGCAACCACACCTCCACGGGGTCCTTGCAGGATGACCTTCCAAGACAGGAGGAGAAAGTTACAACAAGCCCCACAGGTGTGTCTCATCCACTGAGTAAGGTGTGACTTGGAAACCTTGAGCATGCACTTGGAAGTGGCCAACACCCAGCACTGGGGACGCAGAGTGGAATCATAGCTGATTCCATTCTTTTACAGTATTCTAATCATGGTGGTTGTTGCTATGCACCAAAGAGTTGATTTATGACTCATAGTGGCCCCACATGACAGAACAGAACTGCCCCATATGTTCCAATATTTACAGGGACAGATCATTAAGACTTTCTCTCAAAGAACCACTGAGTGAGTCTGAACCATCAACCTTTTAGTTAGCAGCTAAGTACTCTGGTAGCATAGCGCCTAAGGCATTTGATTGCTAACCAGAAGGCTGGAGGTTCAAACCCACCAGCCACTTCTCGAAAGGAAGGTTGGGCAATGTACTTTCATAATGATTCTGCCTTGGAAACCCAAGGAGGGGTCGCCATGAGTCGGATCCAACTCAATAGCAGTGAGTTTGTTTTTTGTTTGGTGCAGTTCAGTGGGAAATGGGGATCTATGTGGTGAATGCTGGGAGTTATGTGTGGGGCACTTACGTACGTCTATCTGAAATGGGTCTAAGGGTGTCAGGGAGAGTTTCACAGAAAGATGGAGGTGGTAAGAGGTGTGATGTTGGGAAGTGCAAGGAACTCTGAGGTTGGGTCAAGAGGCAGTGGGGAAAGGAGCAGGAGGAGCAGAGGTAGGGCATTAAGATGCAGGCTTGGTGCCCCAGGAGCTGAGACTGCTGTCTTCGAAGGTTTACAGCAAGAGACAGGGGCTATATGCAGACCTGCATTTCTGAAGCACCCCTCTGGAAGCCAGAGGGAGGAGAATGGAACTGAGTGAGTGCAGCTGACATTAGGAGACCAATTAAGAGCCTGTCAAACTCGACCAGCAAGGAATGAAGAGCCCCAAGAGGGAAGGTAGTGGAGAAGGAAGGGATGCGGCCCCGTGCAGGATGCAGAAATGAGGAGACTTGTGATGGTCACTCGCAGAGGGGGCAGTGGTTAAGGCATTTTGACCAAAAGGTCGGCTGTGCAAACCCTCCAGCTGCTCCAAAGAAGAAAGATGAGGCAGTCTGCTTCCACAAAGATTCACAGCCTTGGAAACCCTATGGGGATTGCTATGGGCAGGAATCGACTCAGCGGCAGTGAGCTTGGGTTTGTTTTGCTTGGCAGCCTCACGTATACGTGCACTGGGATGAGGTGGGCTTTATTCCATGACACCAGTCATCATTCGATTGAATTCCCTCAAACCCAGAAGTAGAAAGAACATCAAGTGTGACTTACGTCCACCTGAGCCTGCCCCTGCACGGGGCCAAGGTTCTGCACAGATGGTGGTCATGGCGCCTCCAGCCAGCTTACATCCAAGGCTGAGCACACTGAGAATCCCCAGGCAGCGCCCTGCCCCAGGCTTTGGGAGCTGTGCTTTGACGTGTTCACTGCCTTGCTTGCAGTGCTTCTGGCCACACTGGTCCCGGCCTGAGAGCTGAGCTCAGCCAGGCACTCCCAGCTGTAAAAGAAATCAGCTGGTAGCAAGGACAGATGAGAACCCAGCTGAAAGTCCTATGAAGCAAATGTGGGAAAGGGAGGCTCTGCAGACGGGTGAAAGTGTGGAGGCCGAGGCTGGCCCCGGGGAAACGGGAAGAATCCTCCGGCACCTGGCCAGGAGCGTGGCTGCTCCTAGGTTCTGCTGTATTTTGAAAAATGCAGTCTGGGGGCAACTGTCAGAAGCAGGAAGCAGTTTCCCAGATGCTTTGCTGCAGAGCTTTCATGAAAGGTCACTGAGTTGGTAAACTTGGCCAGAAAGTTTGCTAAGTTCTTTCGTCCTGATGAGCAAACCATAAACACAGTTCTCAGGACCAATGCGCTCTCATGAAAGGGCTCAGGCTGGGGCCTCACGACTGGAAAAGAACGGCATCTGGGCTCTGCCGACTTCCCCAGCCACCCTCCCACACAAGTGGTGAGCACTGGAGGCAGCTGTGGGCGTTGGGCGTTGGGCGCACCCTGGACTTGGGGGGACACAGCCAGGATAGCTGTGCTCCTCTGAGCCTTGGTTTCCCTCTTGGTCAGGGAGTCCATGATGCCCCCCGTTTCAGCAGTGGAGGGCTTTAGTGAGGTGGCAAACTTGACAGCACCCCTCACCCTCTGTAAGCCTGGAGCCAGCCTTAGCCAGTTTCCTGGGGACAGCCATCTTGCCCAGCGGTGCTAAATGAGCAGCCCTGAAAGTCTTCTTTTCTTCTCCACATCTGCCTGGCACTTTCTAGCTCATCCCTTTCCCAGCTGTGCTCCGCCACCTACTGGGTCTCATTTCTGGACAGCCCCTCCAACGTCCCTCACAACACAAACAAATCCCAAACCCAGGCCAGAAAGCCACCATCCCTGAGAAAGGAGGGCTGGGGGAGGAGACCGAAGAGAGGAATGAGGAGCCCACATTTGGGCGGCCAAGAACTGGACAAGCTGCCCCATGTGTACACCTGCCACTGCCATCAGCCCTCTCTCTCTGTCTTCCGCAGCTTTGGGGGGCAGGTGCTATTACCTCTGGTCACCTCCCCCTACTGCAAACATGGCCCTTGAAGTCTGATGAGCACCCACCAGCTGAGTAAACAGTCCGAACAAGGACTGTGGCCCACAGCCCGCCAAGATATGAAATCCTTGGACACGTGACTAGCAGTTGGGTGCAGACAAGAGAGGCCAGGGGTCCAGGGTTGTAGGGAAATAGCAGATGGACTCCAGGGCACAGAATCAGTCAAGCTGTCCTCTAAGAAATCTGACCTCTCACCCAAGGCCTCTCAACAAGTCCGGAGGAGAGTGCGTCCATAAATGAGGACAGGAGGCCAGTGTGCCCAGGGGCAGCGGAGGTGAGGGGGCAGCTGAGGAAAGTAAGGCCATGGCAGGGATGCAAGTGCCCATCCCCTCCAGGCAGTTGCCAACGCCCCAGCAGGCAGGGGGTTACCAGAACATCTGACACCAGGAACATCTGCTGGGTTGAAATCAGGGCCCCAGCCAAGCTAGAGGGATTGTCTTTTATCTTATCTTTTTGGGGGGAAAAAAAAAAAATGCTGATAGGAGAAGCCTTGGATCCAAGGGAAAAGAAAACATAACAAGCTGGTCCTAAAATGACAGTGAGATCAAGGGCCTGGAGGGCCAAGGAGGACGTCTCTTCTGTACCCGGACAGCCAAAGTGAAGGTGGGAAGGGTGAGCGCCATCATTCCCATTTCCCATTTTGTGAACGGGGAACCTGAGGTTAAGTTTGGCAGTGACTGGCTCCCGATCAGGGCTCAGAGGGCGGGCAGAGGGAAGCAGGTCCCCCTGAGCCTAGAGAAGGGGATGCAGGGCCAACAGGCTGTAGCAGAGAGATTCCCCCCAGAGGTCAAAGCTGGCGGGACCTCTAAGGCTTAGAAAGGGACAAAGACTGGGTAGGAAGAGGCTGCAGCTCAACGCAGATCGCGCAATGCCTGGGAAGAAGCCCACAGGGACCATGCCTCACCGCACATGCTCAGCTCACAGCTCCACCAAGACTTCTGCACAGAAGATGAATGAGACTGACTTCATGTTACAGGGGAGGGACGTGAAGTATGGAGGATCCCACTGACTTAGCCAAGGGCATGCACCAGTCTTTCCTGGCAGAGAAAAGAAAAAAGGAGTGGAAAGACTCCTAGGAGTCAGTCCTGGGCCAGTGTCTACCCCCTGAGGACAGCAGGGACCAAGAGATGGCTGATGAGAAGGTCATGAATGCTGAGAACCTGGGCTCCAGAGCCACGTGACCCTGCCTTCCGCCCCCTGGTTTACCGCATCTGTGATCCTAGAGTGGAAGCCTTGGTCACTGCCTGTGTGGCCAGTAGCTGGATGAGGCCAGGATGCTGAGAAGGCCACTGGCCACAGCACTGGCCTTCACCAGCCTCAGTTTCCTTGTCTGCTCTGCGAAGAACTGAGGTACCCCCACCTGGGATATTGCCAGGGTGGAACAAGAATACTTTCGGCAGTGCCTGGTGACAGTTGGGATAAGATCATTGTATTTTCTTTCTCCTCAGTGGCAGGGCCAACCAAGCAACAGTTCTCAGTCCCACCTGGTGCCGACTGGCCTTGGGGTGGGGGAGCTTCCGGCTGCTGAAGTCTTGAGCTGGCCTGAACCTATCCTCTCCAACTTCCCTATGGTGGCTGGACTGTCCCCTGAGCATGTCTCTCTCCAGGCCACAGGGTCAGAGCTCTAGTGCCATCTACCCCTTGCTCCAGCACTTGTCTCATCAGTTTCAGGACCAAATCGAACCCTCCCTCTAGTTTCAGGAGGTTTTGAGGTTTCAGCCAAAAGCTTGAAAGAAGAGCTAACGAGGGTGGCTGAGCTCACTCGAGTTTCATCAGAGAAGCAAAACCAAACCGCGGAACTCTGTCTCACAAACCATCAGCCTGTTATGTGACGGACGAAGGTTTGTTTTCAATCTTCCCTCACCTTCTTTGAGAGGAGGCCCCAGCAACTCCCACGCGCCAGGCTCGGCTCTGGCCAGTGGCCACAGGGTTTCAAATTTTGAAACGAACCTTTTGCAAAATGTTCAGTTTCAAGCCCTAGTCCGATTGCCCACATCCTGTCCAAACTTCCTGGAGGAGTGAGATTTATTTAAGAAAGGAATAAAATCCCCATGTTCATGCCATTCAGTGAAAACATGCGCCATCCCAGGCAATTTCAAGGATTAAGGTTACATATCTCTTAATGAATCACAGACGCTAGACAAAGTGAAGTTGGCTGCAAGAGGAGGCCAGGCTTCCGCAGTGAGGAGGTGCTAGTCCTCAATGCCAAGGACCCCAGTGTCTGCCAGGCATGTAGTTCGTCCCCCAGGATGGCCTTACAATCATTCTTTTGTTCATTCATTCATCCCTTCATTTGGCCAGCATTTTTACTGAGCAGCTACTTTGCATCAGGTTCTGTACTGAACAGTGGGGAGTCTAAAACACCCAAGACTAAGCAGCCACAGTTGAGGAGCTCAAAGTCTGGTGCAGGAGGCAGATGCCTAAACAGATCATGGCTAAGCAACAGGAGAAGTTTCTGAATAGAGGTCAAGTTCATGGTGGTATAGCAGTTCAGATTACAGGGTGACTCCATAGCTCATCAGCTATTGAGCAGTGTAAGGGAGGCCATGAGGTCAAGGGAAACTGTGCCAAGCAGAAAGGAGGGCAAGAAAAATCATCACTTATGCCAAGTTGCAGAGACACAGATGCGTGGACACTCGGGGAGGGTCTGTTGGAGGAAGCTCAGGCATGGATGGAGTGCGTGGGGGGAGGTGTGGCTGAAGGCCAAACCATGAAGAACCCGCATGTGAAGCCAAGAATCTTGGACTTCATCCTGGGTCTTACAGGAGCCAAGAAAGAGTTACAAGGAGCATGGGGGCTCTTCAGTGTACATTCTAGAAAGTTCACACTGACTTCAGTGAGCAGGACAGACTGAAGGTGGGGACAGGAAAACCAATTAGGAGGCTGAAACAAGCTCCCAGGGAGAGGAGCTCAGACCAGCTGGGTGGCCATGGCGAAGATAAAGGTGAACTCATGGACATTGTGGAGAGAGGTTAACAGGGTAGAGTGGCAACTTTGGGGGGGACTGACAGTATGAGGCAGACGGAGGGAGATATGGAGAAAGATGGTGGAAACAATGTGTGCCCAATTGCCAGGTTTCCCATAAAACATTACACTCATGTTACTGCTAGAACTGGTTTTAGACTGCCCTTTAACAGAAACTCATATTCAGGGGGTCTAGAGGCTAAAACATTCAGCCAGTAACCAAAAGGTCACTCCATGGGAGAAAGATGAGGCAGTCTACTTCCATAAAGAGTGACAGCCTTGGAAACCCGGTGGGGGCAGTTCTACTCTGTCCTATAGGGTCACTATGAGTCAGAATTGACTTGACGGCAGTGGGTTTGTTTTTTTGTTTTTGTTTTTGTTTTTGTTTTTGAAAGAAACTCAGAATTAAATGTGGTGGAAAGGGAAGGAAAGGTCAGCTCATAGTCCATTCTTCCCATTAGTTTGTCATTTGGCAAAACATGTAAGAGAAATACCTGAAAGCTGAACAGACAGATCAGAGACATCGACAGATTCTTCTCAAACAAGCATCAGGCTTGAATGATGTACAATTACTGTGCTGGTCACAATTGCCCAGGTAACAACCAGGTGGAGTAGTGCCTAAGGCATTTGACTGCTAACCAGAGGCTGGCGGTTCAAACCCACCAGCCACTCCTTAGAAGGAAGACTGCGCAATCTACTTCCAGAGAGATACTGCCTCGGAAACCCGAGGTGTCGCTGTGAGCTGGATCCAACTCAATGGCAATGAGTTTGTTTTGTTTTGTTTTAGCTATAGAAACTCCAAAACCCAGCTATCTCTTTTTCCTTTACAGCAGAGACACCACTATCTGACCCTCAGGAACTCAAAGCAAATGGCCAGCTCTCACTATGGCCATAGTCTTGTTCTTTTCTTCAGTCCTTTCACAAAGCAAGGGAGAGACATGGAGAGAGCTTACCATGTTGGTCATGACCAGCCCAACTGTTGAGGCTGATGGATCACCAGAACCTTGGTTTCATTTTATTTGTTTAAAGTCTGTCTCCCACCTGAGACTTGGCATTTACCAAGGGCAGAGGTGGTATCTGTCGTATTGCCTGCTATATAGCACACAACCCTGGCACATAGAAAGATCCTGATACGGTCTGGATAAATGAAAGAATGAATGACTAATTCACCACAAAGTTTCTGATGCCTGGACCTTCTGCATGGCTGGAATGACACAGAAAGAGACCTTGTCCTCAAGAAGTTCATAACCTTTGGGAGAGATTGGCAGCTGGTAAATAATGTAATATGGGCTCTGTTAGAGGTACAGATGGGGATGAGTGAGTAAGAAGGGTGAACCTGGACAAAGATGTGGGAAGCTAAGGCAGAGAGCAAGGGCTTGTGAAGGTGTGAGGGGTGGGTGGCGTTTGTGTTAGGGTTATCAAGAGGCTGAGTAACCAGTGGGGAGGACCAAAGAACTAAAATTAATTGGAAGTTGTTGAATGCTGTGAAGTTGATACATCTCATTTACCCAAGAAATTCCACAGAATGAGTGAGTGTCCGACTCCTGTCTGCTTTATCTTCACACATCTGCCAAATGAATCCAACTCCAGTCAAAAGCCATCAGCAGAAATTCTGCTGCCTACCCTCAGCATTCAGTGGTCCCACCTGTGACTAATAGGGTCTGAACTCCTTTTATGAGGGGCCGAAGCTTGTCCAGATGGAAGGAAGTCAACGTAGAAGAGTTACAGTGAGGGCCCAGATGTCCAAAACCAAAGAGGGAAGCATCCCACCTACCTGATTCAGTCTGAAGTAGGAAGGACAATGGTGTGGTCTTCAAATGAAACATACATGAAGGAGAGGGCTGTATTCCAACTGAGATGACCCAGCACCATGGCCAAGTCCAAAAGAAGATGCAAGATTAGCAGTAGCAGATGGATCCAGGATCAGGAGTCAGCTAAGACAAGAGAGGAAAGGGAGTGGTCAGTGTTAGGCATATGGATGCTGAACACGTATCTGCTGAAAGAAGGGAGAAAGGAAGGGATACAGGCAGGAGGGGAGGGCAGGTCTTGGGCAATCGTGCCACATGGAGCCAAGGTGTTGCCAACTCACTTTTCTTGTTTTCTGTCCCTGGGAGAAGGGATGTTATGCTGCTTTAAAACTGTGTGGTCTGGAGTAGTCTGTCCCATCCAAACTGGTGTTCTTCCCAGAACGTGGTTGAACTTCCTATTCTTCTGAAGCAAGGGAATTTAGGTATCACATCCATCTGGGAGCTTTTAAATAAATACAGTTGAAATCATCACTTACAGCTACTTTGTGTAGGGATGGAGAAAATTGGCAACGAACGTTTTTGAGGCATCTCTTCAAAATAATATACTCCAAAGTAACATAGTACGTATTATATCATTCAAGGGCCTTATAATAAGCTCTTGCCAAACAACCCGAATCCCCACACTAGTCCAGTCACATCAGTATTGTTATCCTCATCTCACAGATGAAGAAACTGAGGCTCAGAGTCTAGAGGTGCTTCATGTCTGACCCAAGGTCCCACGACTAGAACAAGAAAGAGGTTGGTTTGCTTGGAAAGGCTAAGAGTGGGGCAGCCACAGAGAGATACTCAGGCCCACTCATTGAAGGCATAAAAACAAGACTGGGTTATTTTTGATCTCCTGTCTTGGCAGAGGCAAGGGCAGTTTTCGGGAAGACCCAGGGCTTCCATTCCACCATGCCAAGCCAATGTTGCCCAAGGATGGGCCAATGTCCAGGAGGGTCAGAACTGCCAGTATCCTGTCTCACCATCTGGCACTGGACACAGAAAGCTGGAGACTCAAGGGAGAATGTGAACTCGTGTAGGAGGATGCCATAGACCATCTGACACACAACACACTTCCCCACAGAACAGCTCCCAGGCCATTCTGAGAAGGGCCATCCTGGTTCCACAAAAGCACATGTATTTTTAGCTATTTGGTCATTCATCGAGCAGTGATTTACTGGGTGCCTACAGGGCTCAGGGCTGGGCAGATGCTGGAAATACAGAGAAGAATTTGACCCGTTTCTTGGCCTGAAAGGCCCATCAGTTGAGTGATGACACGTAAACAAATGTCCATGATAAAGTGGATGGATATTCTGTTTGGGCCACTTCTAATGTGCTGTGAGGTTGAAGCAGAGCCAACTTCCCTTGAAGCAATCAGGGAAGGAGTCATACTCTGTGTTCATTCACTCACTGCCTCAGATGTGGATCAGTGACTCATTATCTGATTCATTCATTCATTCACAGAGAAGTTAATTTACTACTCAATTAAATACTCATTCACTGATTCATTTATTCATTCACTAATTCATACTTTCATTCACTGCCTCTAAGATAGACTTATTCACCCATCCACTTACCTAGTCATTTACTCCTTGTCTTATTCACTGATTGATTGATTTACTCATAATTTATTCAATTTTTTCCTCATGCATTAATCTATTCATTTATTCATTCTTTCCTTGACTAACAGAATAGATTCATTCATTCATTTATTTACTTACTTACTGCCTCATTCACTCACTGATTGAATCCTATATTGACTTGCTAACTCATTTAATCCTTTCGCCCCAATTGCTTTCACTTATCCATTCATCCATAAGCTCACTCAGGGATTCAGTGGCTCAATTCATTCACTCATCCATTTGTAGACTCATCTTTCATTTATCAACTCATTGATCTAGTAACTTAGTCTTTCACTCTTTCACTCACTGAGTTCTTTATTCATCATTAAATTTTTGACTTATTTACTTACATGCTTATTCTTTCATCAATGCCTTCATTCATCAACTCATCATGAATTTACTCAGTTTTCACTCATTCTTTCACCCATTAAATCATTCTTGATTCATTCACCTATATATATGTGTAATTGGTCACATTCTCATTCATTCATTTATTCATTACTTTGTTTCCTCAAAGACTCTTTCCAATAACTCACTGTCTCATTCATTCATTCAACTACTCATTCAACAAACATTTATTACACATGCTCTATGTTCTAGACACAAGGAGAAGAGCAGTGCATAAGATGAACACCATCACTGACTTATGGAATTGACACACTAGTGAGCTTCTCTTTGGTTCAGGAATCAACACTTCCATAAAGCAACTGAAATTTCAAATGGAGGGGAGAGACTGTGTCTGTGCTTCTGGAAAGCCCACCTACTTGCCCTATTATTTCAAATTTGAATTTTTGTATTTATAGAAAGTTCTCCAGATAATCCCAAAGAGCTCTTTGAAGGCTGGAACCAGATCTGATTCATAGGTGCACACACCATCCCTAACATGGACCTGGATTAGGGTCAAGAAATATTTATTGAGCTCAAATCAATACTTCAATTATAGTTATTTCAGCATCTCTCAAATAGCAAGTCCCAGAAAATAAAACATACAGGATATCTATATGGCATCACCTCCAAATAAACCCTATCACCAGTATTTGTGCCTGAGATGGGGAAAATAATAACCTAAGAAAGTGGCATATAAAAATGCCCCAAATGTTCCACTATATACGATTGACTAGTAAGACGAAAGACATACAAAATTATTATTTTATTTCATAATTCATTCTGATCAATATTTTAATTAGGGGATTAAAATATTTATAATATTTACAGTGGTGCAAAATGGAAAGAACCACAATATTTGCCTCAAATCTCCTCTTCATCACGGTCCACAATTGGCCCTCTTATAATCTAGCTTCTGAGAAAGTGACTTATTAAATAATAATAAGACCAGCAACATGACGAACCCACCAAAATACCAAAACACAACACTGCATACCTTAATATCTGTCTCTGCCCTCATTAACACAAAGGCAATATTAAATCTTATTGGTTACATTGAACCCAGAAAAGCAGAACTGGGTTGATTGTAATTCTTGCCTCATGCAATTTTATCATTGTAATACTCTTGAGCATATTAATTTTCTTTATATATGTAGGTTTTCCTTATTTTTTAATTTAGACATTACTCATTCTCAAAACTAAAATGAACAACAAAGAATCTATTACAAAATGAGAGAAAGAGTTGGACTATTCTTTAAATCTCTCTAGATAATTCTTAAAACCAAACTCACTGCCATCGAGTCGGATCCCACTCACAGCGACCCCTCCTTTGGTTTCGGAGGTGATAACACTACAGAAGTACATTGCCCAACCTGCTTTCCGAGGAGTGCCTGGTGGATTTGAACAGCCAGCCTTCTGGTTAGTAGTCAAATGCTTTAAGCACTATGCCAGCCATTCCTTGGAAGGAAGGTTGGGCAATCTACTTCCATAGTGATACCACCTCAGAAACCCAAGGAGGGGTCACTATGAATTGGATCCGACTCCACGACAGTGAGTTTGGTTTTTTTTTAGGTACTTCTTAAATGGAGAGGTAAAATGGTTTATCTCAGTTAAACAAATTCTTATTTCATAACATAATCTCATTAGTTATGAGTGACTATGGTAATTTTACTAGCACACTAGAATATTTCATTTTTATTTGCTTAATCATTTCTAAGTAGCTCTGGTTGTTGTTGTTGTTGTTATGTGCCATCGAGTCGTTTCCAACTCAGAGCGACCCCATGCACAGCAGAACAAAACACTGCCCAATCCTGCACCATCTCCACGATCCTTGCCCATTGTTGCAGCCACCGTGTCAATCCATCTCATCGAAGGCCTTTCCTTCCTTCATCGACCCTCCACCTTAACAAGCATGACATGCTTCTCCAGGAAATGGTCCCCTCTGACAACATGACCAAAGTAGGTGAGACGAAGTCTGGCCATCCTCGCTTCCAAGGAGCATCTCGGCTGCACTTCCTTCAGGACAGATCTGTTAGTTCTTTTGGCAGTCCATGGTACTGCTCTGTACCATGTAGCTCTGGTACCAGTACTCATGTGCCAGTAGCTGTGGTAGAAAAGCAGTTAAACCACTTGGCTGCTAACCAAAAGGTTGGTGTTACAACCCGACAGCTGCTCTGTGGGAGTCTGCTTCCGTAAAGATTTACAGCCTTGGAAACCCTATGGGGCAGTTCTACTCTGCCCTATTTGATCTCTATGAGTCAGAATTGACTCGATGACGGTTGGTTTAATAATTTATTATTTTTCATAAAATAATACAAATAAGGAAAACACAATCAACCAAATAACATTTTATGGATTAATGCCATCAATAATCAATTTTAATAATATAATGAACACCCTTGAGGCCAAAACCCAACCTGAGAAATGAACAAGTGTGAAATACATCTGATGTGATGTCACTCACACATAGAGCTAACACTTTTGACTCTTTCTTTAAAAGGCTTCTGTTGTGCTGAGTTAGAATAAGCAAACCATAGTTTATACCAGAAACTCATCCTTGGTCCTTGTAAGGCTTCTTTGATTATATTCCATAGATTTTGAAAATATAGTGAGCATCCTAAACAGACCGCCCGAACAAAGACAAGAACTCTATTACTCATACTGAACACTATGCTGCTGACACACACAGACAACCATCAAGGCTTGCTCAACACCGAATGATTATCAGGTCGAGTGTATCCATTCTGTGGAGTAGAGAGCAGATAGTTTTAAAAAGAATGGAAAATGAGTATGTATTCTTTCATAACTTAAAAAAAAAAAAAAACCGTAATAAAAGATCTCAGGATAACTTTTGCAAAAAAATAAAAATAAAAAGCCAAATAATGAGGAATTTTCTCCACTGATTCAAGCTTTCCCTCTTTGATTTACTTAATTATTTGGGTATTGACTAATTCATGAAATTATTTATTTATGTTTCACTTAATAAACAAACTGGAACTCAACATTGACCCTGAGCAACCACACTGACTATTACAATTCTATCCATATGACCCTCATCCCAAGAGAAGGTAGGCCCCATTTATTTGTGTATTAGCAAGTGTTCTAAATGATATTAAAACTTATTTATTTCCACAGTGTACTGATTGGATTAATCCACAGTGTACAACACATTTGACGCCTTTCTCTGCATTAATTTTGTGCACTTTTAATGATATAATTAATACCACTGAACAGATCAACCCAAGAACCAGAACTTTGCATATGATTTGGTGGTGTAGTGCCTAAGGCATTTGATTGCTAACCAGAAGGCTGGCAGTTCAAACCCACCAGCCACTCCTTGGAAGGAAGGTTGGGCAATCAACTTCTATAGTGATACTGCCTTGGAAACCCAAGGAGGGGTCGCTATGAGTTGGATCCGACTCGATGGCAGTGCATCTTTTTTTATATATATAGAGTACTTAAAGGCGCTCTGGTGGTGTAGTGCGTAAGGCATGTGACTGCTAACCAGACTGTTGGTGGTTCAAACCCACCAGCCACTCCACAGAAGGAAGACTGGGCAATCTACTTCTGTAAAGATTTACCACCTCAGAAACCTAAAAGGGGTGGCTGTGAGTCAAATCAACTCAATGGCAGTGGGTATGGTTTAGAGACTACTTACCCATAGACACATGAGTCAGGATCTTCATCCATGCACTCCTATTCTGGGGAGTAGAGAACAAAAATTAAAAATAATAAAATATCCGAGAGACTCAACAGACCCAACAATAAGAACAAGAACAACAGGACACATCACCTATGTCACCACGACAAGATCTTTGACTGTTACTCACATTGATTCCTATGCTCCCAACTGTCAGAGTCAACTGTACCTCACTTGACCATGGCAGAAATTGATGTCAGCCCAGGGAATCCATCTTGAGGGATACAAGACAGAACAAAGGATACAAATACTGAGGCATTATCTCCATTGATCAGGGACTTTCCACATTTAACTTATCATGAGCTTAGAAGGTGATTGACCGGGGTAATGTTGACTCACTCTTCCCTTAAGAATGTTAACATCCAACATAATAATGCCATAAGATCATGGACTTTGTGTATGACTGTCCAAATCATCCTTAGCCAAAGAAATAAACTCTTCCCATCCTACCATGATGCCATTCTTAAGGAGCATTGGGCTTTCAACATAGGCAAAGAGTATTTCTCTTTTCTCATGCACTTTGAGAGCTGGACAATGCTTCACATTTTACATTCTTAGGGATTTAAACTTTTTCGATGGACACTTCCATTGATTTTTGATAATATTCCAATCAAAATTCATTAGTCATAAAAGGAGAAGCTCCAAATCCTCTAACACCTATCCTCCCTAGCACTTGCAACAATCAGAGGGGCCTGCAAGTCTTTCTGTGTTGGACCTCAGAGTTCCAGATACAAACTATTCATTGTCCATGACTCTGACGCCACCAGTAGTCATCACTGGTCCAGAATTGGCCCTCTTTTTCTTTATTCACCTCTACATATTCTTATTGGTGAATTCAGCAATAAACTGAAAGCCATGAGAAAAAACACCATGAAGGACAAACCACCCACCCACAGCAAGACAAGATATTTGACTATTACTCACATTGGTGTTCATGTTCCTAACACCCAGAGCCAATAAGCAAGCTGGAGACACTGGCAGAATGTTCCATCACCTTGGAGGCAACAGTCCTGAAGGGTATGAAGCAAAGCAGATGATAAAAGGCTTGACACCTTAACTGCATTGACTGGACCATTCTACCTTCCCTTATTCACGCATTTAGGTAATTATTGACCTATGGTAGATGTTTACTTCTTCTCCCCTTAAGCACTTAAACTAACATTACAGGCCACCAACCAAGCAAAAAAGACTGACTATAAGTTGTACTGTCTATATGGCCCTTGGAATGGCCGTATAGACATGGAATGACATTTTTCTTAACTGAGCTTTAGGGGCTTCAATAAGTAGTAACAGCATTTCTGGCAACCCCATATGAGTATATCATTGGATAAGGTTACCACTTTTCAATTTTCATTCATTTCATGATTCATGTAGATATTTCCATTGATTTTTGGAAATATTATAATTGGCACTCTTTAGTCATGAAGAAGGAAGCATGTGTCAAAGGAAGTCACTGTCTACAAGACCATTTCCCACAAAGGGAAGTGACTAAATGTCCCTTTGTGTTGGACATCAAGGTTCCAGACAGATCCTTGAAAATCTGTAACACCTGTCTTCACTAGCACTTTCAACAATGGGAGGGACCTACACATCTCTCTGTGTTGGACCTCAGAGTTCCAGACATGTCCTGTTCATCGTCCATGACTCAGACGCCACCAGTGGTCATCATTAGTCCAGAAATGGCCCTGCTTTTCTTCCTTCACATATACTTGTTCTTATTCATTAAGACAAGATCTTTGATTGTTACTCACATCAATTCCCACTCTCCCAACTCTTGGAGTCAGTCATACCCCATGTGACACTGGTGGAAGTTGAAATCAACATGGAGCATTCATTCTGAAAAGTACAAGATAGCAGAGAATACACACACTGAGGCATTATCTCCATTGACCATGGCACTTTCCACCTTTCCTTCATAATGCTCTTAAGAGATGATCAGCTCTGTGACATGTTGACTCCCTCTTCTCCAAAGAATGCCAACAACATCCAAAAGGCCATTGCCAAAAATAAGACCATGGACTTCGAGTTTGACTGTCCAAATGATCCTTGGCCAAAAACAAAATCACCTCCACCCAGAAATGATACCACTCATTCAATATATGCAAAGAGATTTTCCTTGCTTTGTTACAAGCATTTCGAGTTGGAGGATGCTTCACCCTTTACATTCTTATGTTATTTAATTATTTTTGATGGATTCTTCCATTGATTTTTTTTATAATATTCCAATCAAAACTCATTATTCACAAAAGGAGAAGAAGCAGATCCTTTAGCATCTATCTTCCCTAGCACTTCCAACAGCACAAGAGCCTACCCTTCTCTGTGTTGGACTTCAGAGTTCCAGACACAAACTATTCATTGTCCATGACTCAGACGCCACCAGTGGTCATCATTAGTCCAAAACTGGCCCTTCTTTTCTTCCTTCACATACACCTATTCTCATTCATTAAGACAAGAACACTATTACTCACATTGATTCCCATGCTCCCACTGCTTGGAGTCAATCAGACTACATATGACCTTGGCAGAAACTGAAATCAGCCCGGGGCATCCATCCTGCAGAGTAGAAGGTAGAACAGAAAATACAAATACTGAAGCATGTTCTTCATTGATTGTAAAACTTTCCATCTTTCTCTCCTCATGAACTTAGCAGAAAATTGACCCTGAGAAATACTGACTTCCTTTTCTAAGAATACTATCAACATCCAACATGTAACTGCCAAGGATAAGACTATGGGCTTTGAGTTTGACTATCCAAATGATCTTTGGCTAAAGAGGCAACCACTTCCCATGCCAAAATGATGTTGTTTTTAAGGAACGCCAGGCTTTTGACATATGCAAAGAGTATTCTTTGCTTTGCCATTCATGTTTAAAGTTGGACTATGCTTCACCCTTCATATATTAATGGATTTAAATACATTTAGTGGATATATCCATTGATTTTTAATAATATTCCAGTTGAAAATCACTAGTTATAAAAGAAGCACCAGATCCTTGAATATCTCTAACATCTGTTTTCAAGCATTTCTAACATTGAGAAGGGCCTACACTTCTCTCTGTTTTGGACCTCAGAGTTCCAGACATGTCCTATTCATCGTCCATGACTCAGACGCCACCGGTGGTCATCATTGGTCCAGGATTGGCTCTCTTTTTCTTCATTCACCACCACACATTCTTATTGGTGAGTTCAGCAATTAACTGACACCCATGAGAAAAAATGCCAGAGAGGACACACAAACCACCTACACCAAGACAGGATCTTTGACTGTTACTCACATTGACATCTCACTATTGACACCTAGAGACAACCAGCAAGCTGGAGACCCAAATGGAAAGTTCTATCACCTCATCAGCAACCGTCCTGAAGGATACAAAGCAGAGCAGAAGATAAAAGGCTGACACCTTCACTACATTGATTGGACCATCCCACCCTTCCCTTTTCATGCATTCAGGTAATTACTAACTGGGGTGGATGTTTACTCTTTTTCCTTTTAAGGACTCAAACATGGCACAGGACCAAGGAAAGAACATTGACTGAGTCATACCATCTCTATGGTCCTTGGCCAGGGAAGAAACCCTTGGAATGACACATTCCTTTAGATAAGCTTCATATTGTTGTAGTTGTTATATGCTGTTGAGTCAGACCCGACTCATAGTGACCCCTCCTTGGGTTGCTGAGGTAGTATCACTAGGTAAGTAGATTGCCCAACCTTCCTTCCAAGGAGTGGCTGGTGGGTTTGAACCGCCAGCCTTCTGGTTAGCAGTCAGGTGCCTTAGCCACTGCACCACCAGAGCTCCCAGATAAGCTTCATAGGCTTCAATAAATAGTAAGAGTATTTCTGGCCTCCTCATAAGGATCTTTCAATGGACAAGGCTTCCACTTTTCCATTTTTAATCATTTCTGGATTCTTGTGGAAACTTTCATTGATTTTTGGAAATTAAATAATTGACACTCTTTAGGCATGAAGAGGAAAGCACTAGTCCAAGATATTACTAACATCTGTCTACAGGATGATTTCCCACTGAAGGAAGGGATGTGATCTCCCTTTGCTGTGGACCTGAGAGTTCCAGACACATACTATTCATCATCCATGACTCAGACACCACCAGTGGTCATCATTGATCTGAGATTGACTTTGCTGTTCTTCCTTCACATACACCTATTATAACAGATTAAGACAAGATCTTTGACTGTTACTCACATTGATTCCCATGCTCCCAATGCATGGAGTCAACAGTACTTCATGTAACCCTGGAAGAAATTGAAATCATCCCAGGCATCCATCCTGAAGGGCATGAGGCAGAGCAGAGAATACAAATAATGAGACATTATCTGGGTCAACTGCAGGACTCATTCATCATGTTCTTAAGAGATGACCAACCCTGGGTAATGATGACTTCCTCTTCCCTTAAGAATGCTGACAATATCCTACATGCCAGTGTCAAGGATAAGACTATGGTCTTTGAGTTTGAATGTCAAAATAATCCTCAGCCAAAGAGGCAACCATCCTCACCCAAAAACTTTACTGTTCTTAAGGAATGTTGGGCTTTGACATATGCCGAAAGTACCCTTCTATTTGTCATACGCGTGCAGTTGGATGATGCTTTACCCTTTACATTCTTATGAATTTAAATATTTTCAACAGATATGTCCACTGATTTTTTTTATAATATTCCAATCAAAACTCATTAGTCTTAAAAGGAGAAGTACCATATACTCTAACACCTATCTTCACTAGCACTTCCAACAATGAGAGGGGCTTGCAAGTCTCTCTGTGTTGGACCTCAGAGTTCCAGACACATACTATTCATTGTCCACGACTCAGATGACACCAGTAATCATCACTGGTCCAGGATTGGGCCTACTTTTTCTTCATTCACCGCCCCATGCTCTTATTGATGAATTCATCAATTAACTGATGTTGTTGTTGTTGTTGTTATTTGCCATAGAGTCGGCCCCGACTCATAGCGCCCCCTCCTTGGGTTTCTGAGGCAGTATCACTACAGAAGTAGGATTGCCCAACCTTCCTTCCGAGGAGTGGCTGGTGGGTTTGAACCGCCAGCCTTCTGGTGAGCAGTCAAGTGCCTTAGTCACTATGCTACCAGAGCTGATACCCATTAAAAAAAAAAAAAAAAAAACCTAAGTGGATACACACGCCACCCACACTAAGACAGGATCTTTGACTATTACTCACATCAGTGTCCATGCTCTTGGTACCGAGAGCTGACCATCAAGCTGGAAACCATAGCAGAAAGTTCCATTACCTCAGGGATGACTGTTCTGAAGTATAAGAGCAGAGCAGATGATAAAATGTTTGACACCAAGTCCATGGACTGGATCATCCTACCTTTCCCTATTCATGCATTTAGGTAATTACTAACTGGGGTGGATGTTTACATCTTCCTCCCTTAAGTACTTGAATAACATGGCACAGATGATCAACCAAGGAAAGAACATGAATATGAGTTATAATGTGTATACGATCCTTGGCCAAAGAGGGAAACCCCTGGAGTGATACCTTCCTGAAATAAGCTTCAGGGGTTTCAATAAATAGTAAGTATTTCTGGCCTCACTAGGCACATTTATCATTGTATCAGGCTTCCACTTTTCATTCATTTTATGATTCTTATGGATACCTTCATTAATTTTGAAAAATATAACAATCATGATGAGCAAAACACCACTCCAAAGAAATCACTACCATCTGTCTATAGGACCATTTCCCACCATGCAAAGACGAGATGACCCTTTGTGTTGGACCTCAAGTTCCAGGCATATGCAATTCATTGTCTATGACTCAGATCACACCAGTGGTCATCCCTGGTCCAATGTTGGCCCTGCTATTCTTCCTTCATATACACCTATTGTTATTACTTCATTCATTGAGTGATAATAATAATTAAAAGATACCTAAGGGGACACACAATCTCCCCTCAACTAAGACAATATCATTGACTATTACTCACTTAGCTTCCAATACTCCCAATGCATGGAGTGAATTGTACCACACGGGACTCTGGCAGTCATTGAAATCAGTCCTGGGCCATTCATCCTGTGGTGCACAAAGCAGAGCAGAGGATAAAAACATTGAGGCATTATCTCCATTGACTGGGACATTCCACCTTTCATTTGTCATATTTTTAAGGGTTGACCAACCCTGGGTTATGTTAACACCATCTTCTCTTAAGAATACTAACAACATCCAACATGTCACAACCAAGGATAAGACTGTGGACTTTGAATCGGACTATCCAAGTGATCATTGATCAAAGAGGTAACCATAACGTACCTAAGGAACTTAAGGCTTTTGATATATGAGCAGAGCACTCCTTCCTTTGCTATATGCCCTTAGAGATAGAAGATGTTTCCTCCTGTATATTCTTATGGATTTAAATATTTCTGATGGATATGTCTATCGATTTTTGACAATATTTTAATCAAAACTCACTTCAATATTCCTAACACCTATGCACAATATCATTTTCAACAAAGAGAAGAGACCAGGTCTTTATTGTTTTGGACCTCAGACTTCCAGACACATACTATTCATCGTCCATGACTCAGACGTCACGCATTGTCATCATTGGTCCAGGATTAGCCCTGATTTTCTTCATTCATACACACATATTGTTATTGTCTACTTCATTGATTAAGTAATAAATTTTAAAAAAAACTAAGCACACAATCTACTCCCATTAATGCTTTCTGACTGTTACTCACATCAGTTCCCCTGTTCCAAATGCATGGCACCGACATACTGCGCATGAAGCCTGCAGAAACTGAAATCAGCCCAGGGCATCCATCCTGAGGACTATAAGGCAGAGCAGAGGACACGGATACTGAAGCATTATTACAGTTAATCCAAAATGTCCATCTTTCTTTAGTCATGCATTTAATGGATGATTGACTTTGGCTCATGTTAACTTCCTCTTCTCTTAAGAATATTAACAACATTCAACATGCCACCACCAAGGATAAGAACTATGATTTTGAGTTGGACTGCCCATATGATCCCTGGCCAATAAGGTAACCTCCCAGTGTTTCATTATATGAAAGACTATTCCTTGCTTAGACCTAGGATATGCTTCACCCTTTACATTTTATTGGTTTAAATATTTTCAATGGATACTTCCATTTATTTTAATAGTGTTTTAATTAAAATTCATTAGCCAGGAGAAGCACTAGACCCATGAATATCTCTAACATTCTTTATCATTTGGCCTACGATGTACACAGCCTGTTCTTCTCTTCTCTCTGTGTTGGACCTGAACAGTTCCAATCTGCAGAAATCTATTACTTATTGTCCATGACACAGGTGCCACCATTTGTCATCACTGGGCCATGATTAGCCCTTCTCTAATTTCAGTGTTACATTTTTTAAGCATATGAAAAACCATCAACCCACCATTCTACTCAACAAATAGAAGATTGACAATATCTTAAATCTGCTAATATGCTTCTCTCTCAATGAGATTAAATATTAGTTCTGTGTCCATAAAGGAATGTTGAGATAATCAACAATGCAAATTGTGTGAGTGTGGCACAGGACCCAAGGCAATGTTTAATTCTGTTATACCTATGGGTGCTATGAGTCAGGACCAACTCAGTGGCAACTAACTACAACAACAACAATGAGAATAAAAAATTAAAACTTAACCACCTATGCATATCAGTAAAGCAACCCTCATGTCTTTCATGGACTTTAATTATGGTCAATTGAATTCATCATATTCGTTTGGCTGAAAACAATCTAACCATTGGTTCATGCTTGGGCTTATTTGCTTTTATTTTTGTCACCTAATACTGTAAACACCCATGACCAAACCAAGAACTTAGCCAATTATTAACCTCAGCCTAGACACTCCATACCCCTAGAGGTAACAAGTAAAAATGTCATTACTGGAAATGAGTAAATTAGCCCTCCTGTGTTCGTTCGTTGGAGTAAAGATGCTAGAGAGAAGGAAACTATCCTGATATTTTTCATGGGTGCCAGCCAAGTATTCCTAGATTAATCACAATCCTTGATAGGTGGCAGATTTTTATCACTGGCTTCCAATAGTCCTATGAGTAGCCCAAATTTAATTTTTAATAGAGTGATAAGTACCAGTGTCTCTATCATAAAGGCAATAATCAGAACTGTGTCTTTTTCGAACAGTTGCCTACATGCTCCTCCACATGGAGAAACACGTACATCTACTTGTAAGTTAAGTAAGATTAAGCTAAAAGCTTTTTTCAGGGAACAATCTCTCAGCGGTGGCCCATAGAGCCCTTATTTATGTATATCTGTATCTATGTATTTACTCAGGTATTGCCTCATGGATCACTATCTATTCACATTTCTAAAGAAAATGAATGTGGTAAACCAACCAGAAATACAGAACTAAAATATAATACCTTAGCCACAGAGAACAGAGCCCAAATCTCTTCCCCATACATGAACAGGAGATGCAGATGGTAATTCATCATCCTTGTTTCTTAGCACATGCTCCTCCCCCATGTGGTCCCCTTTTGTTTGGTCAGTCAGCCAGCCCTTTATTTATGTATGCCACAGCTTTTCTTTTTAAAACATGAAAACCACCAATTTAACCCCTGGCCAGAACACGCCCACTGACTTTTTACCATCCTCTCTCTATATGTTCCTCATCCAAACAGGTAAGATGCTTCATCTACTTGAAATGCCTCATATGTATGTGAGAGCTGGATGATGAATAAGGAAGACCACAGAAGAATTGATGCATTTGAATTATGGTGTTGGCAAACTGAATATTCAATATTCAATATTCAATATTGAAATATTGAATGTATACCATGGACGGCTAGAAGAATGAGTAAATTTGTCTTGGAGCAAGTAGTCAGAGTGCTCCTTACAAAATGACAATGGCCAGACTTCATCTCTCATACTAATGTTGTCAGAAGGGACCAGTCCCTGGAGAAGCATAGCATGCTGGGTAAAGTAGACAGTCAGTGAAAAACAGGAAGACTCCTTTTTTTATTTTTTTAATTTTATTTTGATTTGGGTGAAGATTTACAGAGTAAATTCACTTTTCATACAGCAGTTCACATATACTTTGTCTCATGTCATTGACCAAAATTTAC
>NW_006921958.1:3062682-3111478 GCF_000298275.1 Orycteropus afer afer
CTGCTAATTGGGGTTTAGTCCAATTCTGTATCCTTCCCTTCAAGGCTCAGGGGTCCAAGATTATCTTCTGTGTCTGTTTTAATTGGTTTCCCTTTTCTTTGTTGAAGAGGGTCTGTGCAATCCTTCTGCCTAGTCCACCATCTTGCCGGAACTCCGAAAAACAGGAAGACCCTTGACGAGATGGGTTGACACAGTGGCTGAGACGATGATTGCAAGCACGATGGTGAGGATGGTGCAGGACTGGGCAGTGTTTCATTCTGTCAACACAGGATTGCTATGAGTCAAAACCAACTCAACAGCACCTAACAACATCCAGAAATCTTTTAATAATAATCACTGTTTCATTAAATACTATCCTAATAGCTTCTCCTTCATTTATACATTGGTTTATTGATTTAGCCAGGGATGCATTTCTGATAACAGACTCACACCACCCACAAGAGCTTTAAAAAAACCACCTGTCTTCAAATCTCATTTTCCACAGCTTGAATAGACTCTTGTTAAGTAGTTGGTTGACTTCAGTGACACAGATAAGAATTAATACTAATCCGGGATCATATCATCCCATCCTCATCTTTGGTCCATGGGAGCTCTCCTTCATTTGATTGGCTTAATTGCTAAGGATTTAATAATTACTTGAACAACCTTACATGCAGCATCTCACTCAACATCTAGAATGCTGTCAGTATCTTGCAGACCCCTATGCTCGCCTCTCTCAGGAAGTTACTGTGCCTAGATCATTATCACCACAGGCATTTTTAAATCAACTACAGCATTAACATCTAATGAAATGTTAAATAGCTGTAAAAAAAATAAAATGTCTTCCACCATTTTTACAAATAAAATTCAGTTCTGCTGAAATGGATTGATTGTAACATTTGGTTCTTACTCCATTTTGTTCAGTGGTCCATGCAGGCCCTTTTGTGACTTTGCTCATGTGTGTAACCATCTCTTCCTTTTATAGGCATGGTATAACCCATAATTAATAAGATTTTGGGATGTTACATAAGTTAGCTTGTTCCCTACCTACTCACAGAAGATAGAGCCAACATCCTCACTGTTAGAAAATGACTAAATCAGCTGTTTTGTGTTCATTCTCTGCGGTCCAAAGCATTTATTATAAAAGAATAAACCACCCAGATTTAAATATTTTGTAGTGGCTGTCAGGTAAACAAGGAGCTCTGGTAGCACAGTGCCTGAGGCATCTGACTGCTAACCAGAAGGTTGGTGGTTTGAACCCACCAGCCACTCTGCAAAAGCAAGACTGGGCAATCTACTTCTGTAAAGATTTACCACCTCAGAAACCCAATGGGGGTCGCTATGAGTCAGAATCAACTCAACAGCAGTGGGTTTGGTTTTTGGTTTTGGTCAGATGAGTGCTGTGGAATTAGTCATGTACTTTGGTTCACAGCACTTTCTATCCGGTGTGCCTTTTTTATTTATTAACTTATTGAACTATTACTTTTTTAAATAAACACCCATGGCGCCACAACCCACATCAAAACTAAGAACCATGACTAAGACTAACATTTGTCTATAGGTTCCTTATGCACAAAAGTAAGTCTAGATCTTTTTTAAAGGATCCCACGCATGAATGAGTTGGTGTGCTTGACTCTCTCTTGTTGATTGATCAGTTGACTGATTCTGATCGATTCACTCCTGACTAAATTCATTATCTATTCATTTTGCTTGAAAAATAATAATGTCAAACCCCCCAGCAATGCAGAAAAGAAATATTCTTAGGTGTTTTGCTCGTGTGTACTTTATACAACATGGGAAGAGTCTAGAACATTTTTTTTTTCTCATATTAACACCAGTTGGGCAGAATTAGATTAATCATAATCTTTGTTTCACAAGCTTTTCCCACTTTTAAGTAATTGGTTGAGTTTGAACATATTCATGCCTTTGTTTATATTAATACAATCAATGTCATTTATGTAACCAAGCTCAACCAGAACACCGACTGCTAAAACATCTGTCCAGAGTCCCACAGCACACCAGATGCCTCATTACTCATTACTGTTTAAGGAAATGAGAGAACAGAATTGCATTAATCATAACTCCTGTTATACAAAACCTTCCACATTTGTCTAAGCACAGCCTCCTTTCATTTAGTTAATTGTTGGTAATTTATTTACTTTGTAATTTTTGTTCCTTTTTTTCTTCTGTTATTAAAACAAGTCAGTAACCCACCACCAACTCAGTACTAGAACACAGATTAAAACACCCACCTGCTAATATGTTCCTTAACCAAAGGGACAGCAGCCTTGATCTTTTTTTATTTTTTTAGTGGTCCTCAGTGCTTCAGATGAGTCCCTGGGTGGTGCAAATGATTACCTGCTGAACCGTTAGCTGAAAGATTGGTAGATGGAATTCAGCCAGAGGTGCCTTGGAAGGTAGGCCTAGTGATGTGCTTCTGAAAGGTCACAGGCCTGAAACTCTGTGGGTGGTCCCACTCTGTGGGTCGCCACGAGTCAGAATTGACACGATGTCAAACAACAACAGTCGTGCTTCAGATATTGTGGTAGACAGCTTCTAAGATGGCGCCAAATGAGTCTCACCTCCTAATACTCACAACCTTGGAAAAGCCACTCCCCTTGAGTGGGGGCTGGATGTCTTCTAAAGAATAAAATCATGCAGAAGTGATGAAATACAACATCCAAGATTAGATTGCAAAAGACTGACTGCTAGCCATCTTGCTTGCCCTCTCCTCCCTCATGGAAGCCAGCCGCCAATGCTATGACATCCCTATGGTGAGGCCCACATGGTAAAGAAATTAGGGCAGCCTCCAGCCAACAGTCCTTCAGAAAATGGATCCTGAAAACCACTTAGCGAACCTGGAAGCAGATCCTTCTCCAGTTGAGTCTTGAACTGACTGTAGCCTCAACCAACACCTTGAGACCCTGAGTTGAAACATCCTGAAGTCATGGACCCTGGACCCACAGAAATAGTATAGACATCTGTTACCCGGCAACAGACGACTATAGACACACATGAACAATAATGCTGGTTTCATCAAATGTTCTTAAAATTGGTCCATGCTTTTTCTTTCTTTGTCAATTTATTTTTGATATATTTATTGATTCACAGAAGGAGCCCTGATGGAGCAATGGGTAAGTTGCTAACTCAGTTGCTAACCAAAAGGTTGGTGGTTTGAACATGCCCAGCTGCTTTATGGGAGAATGATCTGAAATCTGCTTCCAGAAAGATTACAGCCATAACCCCCATAGGGCAGTTCCACTCCATCACTTGGAATTCACTGTGAGTTGGAATGGACTCGACATCACACAACAACATCAATTCACTTAAATAATATGATCACTTTCAATGAATCATAAGCCCCTAAAAACAAGCTTCTGTAATATCCTTAACATCTATCTACAGTTCATATATATACCAAGAGGAACTAGACTGCTCTCTTTTTCTAATGGACTTCACTAATACACATCTGGATTAATCTTAATCCCTGGTTCATACCCAGCACAAATCTGCCATTGGTCCATGATTACTACTTTTCTTCATTCATTTATATATTTGTTTATGTTTTCATTGATTCACTGATAATAATATAATCTATGTTTGTGGATCACAAAAACTACAGTCCAGACTCTCATGTGTCCACAGATTGTCTCTCAGAGAAGAAGAAGATAATCTTTGTGGAACAGACTCAGCTTTGCAGATTTGTGGGCCAAGTATCATCCTTGTTTCATATGAATCCCATGCTATTCATCAGTCAGTGTTTGACCTCTTTCACTGATTTTGTCCATATTTCAAAGATAGGACAATAAACAATAATGGACGTACCATTTTATTCCATTTTATTATGATGTATCTCACATCTTCCAATGCGATTCTCCCTCAGTTACTAAATTGACTATGTCTTTTCACAGAGAGGCTTAAATCAACTGTGACTCCAAAATAAAATGGAATAATTCACTAACTGTGGAAATTAATAAAAGGGTCTCTCTTGTTTCTTCTTAATTGACCACAGGTGTGCTAAATTGGTTCACACACGACCCTCATTCATTTTCTTTGTATATATAGCAATTCATTCCTTTCTTCTAATAGAGTTTACACCCATGACAAATCGCCAAACCAAAAACAATTACTATGACAATTACTTACATAGGCTTCTAGCCTCCTTATTCAAAAAGATGACAGCCAAGATCTTCCTCATTAGAGAATAATTGAATCAGCTGGGGTGTATCTGTGGTACAGAAAGCCAGTGTAAAGAGAGGTAGGTGGATAGACAGATAGGTAAAGCAGATTTTTGAAAATTGAGTTCAAGCCAACAGTAATTGATTAGGAATAAACTTTCGTGCTTGTCATATCTTATATTTAAACCTTGAACGTCATACCTATTGATTGGTTGATTGATTGACTCAAGCATCAAATGTAAACACTATAGCAAAAATCTTGGAAACCAATACAAAGCAAAAGAGAAAGAACTATGACTATTACTCACATCTGTTTATATGCCCCTGACCCAGTGAGGAGACCTGGGTCTTCCTTCTACATCCATCTTGTTTGGGAAGAATTAGGTTCATCAGAATCCTGGATTCAAACACATTCTCCACAATTGTCTGTGCTCATCCCACCTGTATGTATGTATGGACATATGTATGTAGTTACTTTGTGTATGTGTGTACATACATAGTTATTTTCTGTATGCCTGTCATTACTTTATGCATGCATTTATGTGGCTGCTGTATTATGTATGTCATTACTATAATACGTACTGCATAGTTATGTATGCATTATGTAGTTTCTATATGTATGCAGTAATTATATGTATGTACTCACTCTATGGATGCATGTAACCTTATGTGTGGTTATTTTATGTATATATATATATATGTGTATCTAGTTACTGTATGCTTGTATATGTCATTACTTTATGTATGTATATATATATATGTATATACTTTATGTATTTTCCATGTATATTGATATGTTGTATACAATATGTGGTTACTCTGCATATGTATACAGTATTACATATATATGTGTGTGTGTGTAGTTATTTTATGTGTGTGTATATTATCTAGTTATCTATTATGTATGTGTGTATGTATGTAGTTACTTTATGGATGTATGTAGCTACTTTCACATACGTATGTGTGCAGTTACTTTATGTAGGTAGGTAGGTAGTTACTTTATGTATGTAAGTATGTATGTATTATTTTATGACTGGATGGATGGATGCATTTACTTTATGTGTGTATATATATGTGTTGTTGTTGTTATGTGCTGTCAAGTCGGCCCTGACTCATAGCGACCCTTCCTTGGGTTGTGGAAGCAATATCACTGCGGAAGTAGATTGCCCAACCTTCCTTCCGAGGAGTGCCTGGTGTATATATGTACTTACTTCATATTTGTATGTATATATGTGGTTACTTTATGTATGTATATAGTTGCTTTACATGTATATGCATTTATGTATGTATATGCTTACTTTCTGGATATAAGTATGTATATAGTCGCACATGGAGTAATTTAATTATTTATTCCACTGTTAGGGAAATTGTTAATGTTAAATGCAAAATACAAGAAAGGGAAATGCTATCTAAATAAAGTCACCAGTATAAAAATGGTAACAACCAATCCTGGGTTCTTTATCTGGAGAGCAGCTAAGCAGAGCTGGATCCATCACTACCCTTGTTCCAGTCTATGCTCCTCACTGTCCCATGCTCTGCATTCTTTTAAATAATTGATTGAGATATAAACTTCCTCTTTCATTCATTCATAACAACACCATTAATATGTATGCATCTGCAGAAACTGGACATTATTCATGACTGCCCATATGCTCACTGGGCACAGAGGAGAGCTCAGGCCTTTATATCTTTTAAATTGAAACTCAGTGAAGACCATTGGGTTAATTCCAACTGGTCATGTGACATATTCTCAACCTAGATGTAGACATTTAAGTCCTCACTCAATTAGTTATTTATTTAATCGATAGTTGATTTAAGTAAATGTTTATCCTTTTCTTAATCAAACAAAAGTGCAACATCTAGCCACCAACCCAGAACAATGCAAACTCTTACATCCATCTGTTTAATGCGTCTTACTCAAAAGGGTCAACTTTGATTAATATATTTTACTGGAACTCAAGGCTTCAAAATGTATTAGGAATGATTCTTATTGCATTACACACTCTTGTATTTGGACCAGGAACAGCCCATTTTGTCTCTATTCATTTATACATTTCTTTCTTTATTCATGCACCAGTTTAATGAAAATAATACAATCCATACTCAAGAGCCACAGAAGACCAAGAACAAACTCCTGAATATTTTTGACTCTTGGAATACATTCATTTTCCATAGAGATAATAAACAGGACCTCAGAGTTACAGGGTTTAATCAAAATCCTTGATTCAGACACCCCAGGGTATTCATCATTGGTCCAGGCTAAGTAATCTTTTTCTTCATTTATGCTTTTGTTTATTGATTCATTGATCCATTAATAGTAATAAAACCAACATCATGAATTTAAAAAAGAGGAGAAGATTATTGAATATGGCCAAGGTCTGTTTACAAGCTCTTTTCCCACAGAGCTGATAGATTAAATCTCTTTTTTTGCAAATGGTCCTCCGTGGCCGATATATGGATCAATCGACTTCTTTGTTTCACACCTTTCCCATATTCATCGCTGGCCCAAGCTTGTTCCCCTTTTGTTTCATTTGTCCATATTATAAAGGTGGTAAAATAAGCAACCAGAAACCCAACAGCTGCATTCACCACTATCTTCCATCTTCCTACATGCTACTCCCCCAGAGAGGAGTCCAATAAAACTTTCTGTGATGATGGAAATGTTCTATTGCATCACTGTCCAACGTGACTGCCATTAGCCATGTGTTGCGGCTAAGTGCTTGAAACATGGCTACAGCAACTTAGGAACTGAATTTTTAATTTTTACTTACACTTAATTAATTTAAATGTAAATAGCCATAAATGGCAAGAGGTATCAACATTGGACAGTACATTGCTAGATTTAATTACTGGAGCAATGTGCAAATCGAATGCAGTGCAAAAATCAGATGGGTTATTAACTGGCTTCAAAAATGAACAAAATGAGACTGAACATTGTGAAAATGTCAGTTCTACCCAAAGCAATCTATACATTCAATGCAATCCCAATCCAGATCCCATCAACATTCTTTAGGGATATGGAAAAAATGATCACTAACTTTATATGGAAAGGAAAGAGACCTCGGATAAGCAAAGCACTACTGAAGAAGAAAAACAAAGTAGGAGGTCTCACACTGCCGGATCTCAAAACCTACTATACAGCCACAGTAGTCAAAACTGCCTGGTATTGGTTCAATGACAGATACATAGACCAATGGAATAGAATTGAGAACCCAGATATAGATCCATCGACCTATAGTCAGCTGATCTTTCACAAAGGCCCCAAATCCATTAAGTGGGGAAGAGAATGTTTGTTTAATAAATGGTGCTGGCAAAACTGGAGATCCATTTGCAGAAAAATGAAACAAGATATGTACCTCACACCACACACAAAAACAAACTCCAGATGGATCAAAGACTTAAATGTGAAACCGAGAACTATACAGTTTCTCAAGGAAAATTTAGGCTCAAACTTAAGGGCCCTAATATTTGGTATAAATAGACTACCAAGCATAATTCAAAATGCACCAACAGCAGAAGAGAAGCCAGATGATTGGGACCTTCTAAAAATTAAATGTTTATGTGCTTCCAAAGACTTCTCCAAAAGAGTCAAAAGAGAACCTACAGATTGGGAAAAAATATTTGGTAATAACATATCTGACAAGGGACTTATCTCTAGAATTTATAGAACACTCCAACACCTCAATAACAAAAAGACAAACAATCCAATTAAAAAATGGGCAGAAGACATGAATAGACACTTCACCAAGGACCAACAAACATATGAAGAAATGCTCACGATCATTAGCTATTAGAGAGATGCAAATCAAAACAACAATGAGATACCATCTTGCTCCAGCACTAGTATCAAAGTTCAACAAGACAGAAAATAACAAATGCTGGCGAGGTTGTGGAGAGATTGGGACTCTCATACACTGCTGGTGGGACTGTAAAATGGTACAACCATTGTGGAAAGCAGTATGGCAATTCCTTCAAAAGTTGGAAATACAAATAGCATTTGACCCAGCCATCCCATTACCAGGTATATACCCTAAAGAAGTGAGAGCCATAACAAGAACAGATATATGCACGCCGATGTTCATCGCAGCACTATTTACAATAGCCAAAACTTGGAAACAACCTAGATGTCCAACAACTGAGGAATGGATAACCAAACTTTGGTACATTCACACAATGGAATACTATGCAACGCTAAAGAATAATGTAGAATCTGCAAAACACCGCATAACGTGGATGAACTTGGAGGACATTATGCTGAGCGAAATAAGTCAGTCACAAAAGGACAAATATTGTATTAGTCCGTTATTGTGAAAGTTAAGGAAAGGTTTATATATTGGAGGACATTTTCTTTGTTGGTTACCAGGGGTGGGAGGGAAGGGGAGGGAATGCTGTTAGATAGATAGAGATAAATATTGATTTGGGTGAAGAGAAGGGCAATGTACCAAATGTGAGTGACCAATATGGCAGCACTGAGGATGAGAAAGACAGAGAGAGTTACATGGGCAGTACAAACAACAAATATGAACCCCTTTGCAAATACAATACTGAGTTGTCAATGAAAGCAAACATGGGTATAGGGACGGATAGATGGGTGAACAAGCTAAACAATTATGTATGTCTAAATGGAGAGTGTATCCAAGATCATATACAGGGTTGGCAGACAATGGGCCTCTCAGGGTGCATCATTTTATAATGAACACCTTTGAATCCCCTGCTCAAAAATGAAAACTATGACTATTACAAACATCTGTCTACACACCCTTATCTACACGGGCAAGAGTTTAAAAAATGTTTTTAATGGACTCAACTTGGTAAAGTTTAAATTCATTCACCATGAATCATATCATATTCTTAGAAATTGTTTGTGCTTGGCCTACCTGTGTGTTAATTTAATCATGCACTGCTTTACCATTCATTTATGGGATGACCTACAGAATAATTTAATCATACATTCACCCATACTAAGAACAACAGACACACACACAATGGTAAACTCATGACCAACACAGAATAGAGACACTCGCTCTTGGTATGCAAGTCCATATATCTGTACCCCAACTGGGAAGACAGGCAGTAGTATAGACAAACATCACTCATGACCTTGCTCCAAAACACATTCTTCTCACTAGAGCATGCTTTTCCCTCTTTTTAAAAAATTGATCACTGTAAGAATTTATTCATTCATCCACATGTACCAAGTCATCAATATTTGGGACTTAATAACACTGAACAAGATTCCTGGATAATGTTGATACACTTCCATAAAGTCTATTACATTAACCAAAGAGATTTTTAAAAAACTGTTTTTCAAACAGAGCTGGATTAATAATAACTCTTGTCCTAAGGCACTCCTCAAAATGAACCATGCTCATCCTTTCTCCAACTAAATAATTAATCAGTTATTTATTTATGTAAATATCTTCCTCCTCTAAGTAAAAACAAATAACCAAGAAACAACCACCTACAGCAAGTGATGGTATGGAGCCTTACACACATCTGCCTATACGTTCCTTCCAGAAAGACGCAAGAGCCTTGGTCGATATATTTTACCAGAACTCTTACAAAAATGTATCAATAACAATTGATGTTCCATTACATACTCTCATAATTGGCCCATAACTAGCCCTTGTAATAGGCACCCATTTCCTTTTCTTTATTTATTACTCATTGATTCACTTCTAAAAATTCAGGCCATCACCATAAACATTGAATGATCATGATCAAGGTACATGAATACTTTCAACCTCTGCTATCAGCTCATCTCCACAGAGGGAAAAAAGAAGGTTGCTGTGTATCATGGAGCTCAGGGTGGCACAGAGGGTTCAGTTGACACTCTTGATTCAGACACCCTCCAGTTTCATCAGTGCCCAGGCGTGGCACTCTTCTTCATTCATGGATACACTCACTTCCCAGGAATCACAAATTCCTCATGAGACCCTGACATCACTACGTGTATCTCTAGATACACTATGTGTGTCTCTGTGCATTCTCCACAGAGGTTTCAGGCCAAATCTCAGTATCACACATGCGAAATAATCAAAATCCTCCCTTTGTACCAGTGTCCACATTACCAAAAGTTCACAGTAATTGCTCCCATTTTAAACAGAGCATAATGAACAACAAAATCTACAAAGAGATCCGACCACTAGGACCCATACAGTATGTTCCATCTTCCAAGTGCTTCCCTTAAATAATTAACAGCCTGGATCTCTACCCATTATGGGAACAGTTAAATTAACTGGGGTGCAAACATAATATGGGATATCAAACAGTCAAACGGTTCTGAAATGAATTAAGTGCCTTCATCTTTTTTTTTTTTTTTTCTTAATGGACCTCAGTTGTGCTGAAATGATTTAACTCTACTCCCTGGTCTATGGCACAACACCCTTACTGGTCCATACTCGGCGACCTTGAATTTTATTTATGCAAATATAGCCTTTTCTTCCATTGACATTGAGTCAATCTTCATTACTCATGGACTCGACTTGCAAACTGCTTATAGGCTAAAACATACTTGTAACCCCCACCTCAGTACTTGTTGAGCTTTAGTGGTCATGCATGGACATGCACGTGGGTGAAGTGGTAAAATGTCAGAGCTGCCCGAGATGCGAGGTCCCAGCTGAGGACAAATGAGGATGGTTTGGTATTCCCCCATGCAGTGTTCATGGGGCTTGACTGAACATAACTACCAGACATGACAAGACACCACTGCACATCAATGACCACACGTGAATACCAAGAAGCAAAACTGGGATGATTACTAATATTGATGTCTGTGCATCTTACCCACACAAGGAACCGCCCAGATACTCGGCAGCAGAAGACCGAACCCACAGTGGTATGTTCATCTGGAAGATAAAGCAGAGTTTTAAAAGAATGACTAGTGTGAATTTAGATTTTTTTGAAAAATAGAAGTCAGTTCTGCCTTCCTACACTAACCACGAATGCTGGTTTGTGTCAGCCTCATCACTGGCCCAGTAAGGGCATCCTTCTTATGTACTAACTGACTCAATTTTTAGGGTGAAAGAATTCAATGAACACCTTTTAATCTATGATCCAACACAAGATGAGGAACTTAGCTATTACATATCTGTGTGAATCACGTAGCAAATAGCAAAAAGCCAGATAACTTTTAATGAACACAATTTTGGCAAAATGGGATGAATTGAAATCCTTGTTTCATGATACAATCCAACCAAAGGGCCATACTGCAAAGTATCTATTCACCCATTCATTCATTTACTTTATGACCCTTGTTGTTGCCACTGGATACAGTGGGGTCAGTTACAACTCATAGTGACCCCATGTGACAGCATAGAATTTCCACCACAAGCTTTCCGAGGCTGTAATCCATGAAAGCAGGTTACCAGGTCTTTCTCTCCAAGGGCCACTGGGTAGGATCGAGCTGCTGACCTTTCAGTTAGCAGCTGACTGCTTCATTGTTGCACCATCAGGGCTCTTTTGATGACCCTTAGAAGAATTTAGTGATCTGTTCTTTCTTTATAAAGAAAACACAACATGGTGAAGTCACCCACTACCCAAACTAAATACTATTACCTTCAACTGTCCATATCAGCCCTCTTGGCATTGATGGAACTTAGACAAAGACACAAATCCTCTCTATCAGCACTGCCTGAAAGGGTAGTCACTGGCCACATGAGAACTTAAAATGTGGATGATGCAACTGAAGAACTAAATTTTTCAATCTAATTTGAATTTTAAAGTCAATAGCTAGATGTGACAAGAGAGTAGGGTCTATATGATCCCCCACCTAAAGAAGGAGGCCCTGAATCTTTTATGGTTTTTAATAAACTTCAAAAGGGTCCATGCCATGGTTTCCTCTTCTTGAAAGATTGGATTAAGTTATTAAATTTACCTTTCACTCACTTATAATCACAGTGCCAATATCCGTGAGCCCTAAGGACTCTGGACAAGAACCCTGAGTAATGTAACATCCATTCACTTATTTCTTAGCACCAATGAAATGCTTTCACATTTTCTTTTTTATGTCATAGTCAACAAATGCAAGAGAATCCATGTTTACTAGATTCACATCCTCAATGTTTGTCTACACTCAGGACCTTTCCAGGTTTATCAGTAACTATCTAATCATCATTATTTTTATTGTGAACTATATTGAATTAATATATTAATTGCATTGGGAAAATAAGCTGCAAAAGACCTCTTTAAAGTGTTAAAGAACAAAGATGTCACTTTGAAGACTAAGGTGCGCCTGACCCAAGCCATGGTGGTTTTAGTCACTTCATATGCATGGCAGAAGTGGACAATGCATAAGGAAGACCGAAGAAGAACTGATGTATTTGAATTATGGTGTTGGTGAAGAATATTGAATATACCATAGACTGTCATAAGAACAAACAAATCTGTCTTGGCTAAAGTACAGTTAGAATGCTCTTAGGAGCGAGGAGAGAGAGACTTCACCTTGTGTACTTGGGTGTCATGTTATTAAGAGGGACCAGACCCTGAAAAAGGATATCATGCTAGAGGATCAGTGAAAAAGAAGAACACCCTCAATGAGATGGACTGACACAGTGGCTACAATAAGGGGCGCCAACAAAGCAAGAATTTTGAGTATGGCACAGGACTGGGCAGTGTTTTGTTCTGTTGGCCCTAGGGTCACTTTGAGTTGTAACCGACTCAATGGCAGCTCACCTAACATATTAAATTATTGTACTATATTAACTTTGTTAACTTTTATTACACTAAGTCACTGGTGAATATAGTTATTATATTAATTGTTATTATTGATTACATTAAATAATCTTGTATTGAATGCATAATTTAATTATGTAAGCATCTTGTCCCTTCTTAAAATGAAACATGCAACCAACAACTCACCACCCACCTGGAGCAACTCTGATGCTGCCATATATCTTCCTACATGCTCCATACCCACAGGGAGAGTAGCTCTATTCTATTTCTTTTCTTTGAACTCAAAGCTTCAGAGATGTATTAATAATCATCCTTGATTTATTAGCTTCTCTCACAAGGAGGTGGGATATAAACCTCTCTGGCTTTATTTTGTTATATTTTATTTATCCATGCATGTACAATAATACAATCCATATCCATGAACAATAAAGGCCCAAGAACATGACCCCTGAATATTTCTAACTTCTTGTCTGAACACATTTCCCCTAGGTCATCACTCAGTCCCTGTTGCAATGGACCTCAGAGTTACAGACAGGGTTTAATCAAAAGATTTTATTCAGATGCCCCACACGTACTCATCATTGATCCATATTTCGTATGCTATGCCTTTATTCACTTACACTGTTCTTGATTTATTCATAGATTCACTAGTAATGAAATAATCAATGTTCATGAATTAGGAAAAAAGCAAAATAAAAGGAGATCCTTGGAGATATGATTATCTCTGTGAAACTCACTTCCCACAGAGCAGGAGGATCGAGTCTCATTGCACAGCACACCTCAGAGTACAGACATGAAGGAATCAACATCCTTGGGTCCCAGCAACTCCGTGTTAGTCACTGGCCCATGCCTGGACCTCTTGCATTTAACTTAGCCATATTTTAAAGATGGCCTAATGAGCAACCATGACATTATGGCTACCATTTTACACCACAACTAAGGCAAAGGCAAGAGCTTCTATTTTCTTATGGGAAAAACCCTTACATTATCTGCTCAATGGGTTGACAGTGTAGAATAGTATCAGTGCAGAAGTGTTTAAATCCACTGTGGTGCAAAAATAAAATGGACCAGTAAAGTTTTGTGGAAAAGACTAATGGCCTCTATCCTTCTGGCCTTGTGAGTTCAGTTGTGCTGAATTGGACAAATCGTAATTCTCAGGACTCATACACATTCCCAGCACCGGTCAATCCATGATCAGCTTTGAATTGATTACAAAGGTAGGAAGTTCATCAGCAACCCCTCCTCAAGCAATAACATGGATTCTGATTATTACTTACACAGATCTCTTTTCTCCTCCCCTCCAGAGGGAGCAAGGAAGATCTTCACCATGAGAGGCCAATGAAGTCAGCTGTGGGTGTATTCATTCTGAGGAGGAAAAAGCACATTTTTAAAAAAATCCAATAGCCAACGTTTGGCTTTTAAAATAAACGACAGTTGTGCAGTGATCAATGAGCCATAAACCTTGGTTCATGTTGTATTCTTCACATTTGGAAAGAGAGATCACTACATTATATTTATTGACTTATGTCATTTTTGTTTTAAATAATTTAATAAGCACTATTCAATCCAGCAGTAAGCACAAGAACTGTAATTATTAGAAACATCTGTCTGTACTTGCTACCCACATAAGGAAGAGCCAAGAAGCCAAGATCATCTTTTTATTGCACTTTATTTGTTCAGGATTAGATACAGATTCAAGCCATGATGTAATCTCACTGATGGTCCAAGGCTGATCCTACTTAATCTAGTCATTGATTCACTCACAAACTGACTTATTTAATGACTCATGGACTAATAAGACCATCCCTCCATTTCTTTTTTCAAATTAATTCAATAAGGTTAAACAGCAAACAGAACTGAAGAACTACTACTCACAAATGTTTATATGCACAACCACAAAGGCCCAGAACTTTCTGCTTCCTATGGATATCAGCGATGCAAAGCACCATTATCTTATATCCAATCGCATGCTTCTCATTGGTGGACTATGGACTGTTTTAAAGTATTGGCTGAGATGTAAATTTGTGCATTTATCCACTTATACCAGTCACTACACTTAGATATCTGCAACTCACAGATACTAGATAAGTACCCTGAATAATATTTGCATTTATCCTAATGTCATTACCCAAAAGTTAGCAAACTGGTTCCTTTCGTATTGATTTGCTTAAGTAAAATCCCATAAAAAAAGATTGCATTAATCATAAGTGTGATGGTAGGTAATAGTATCATCATGACTCCATGCTTGACTCTCTCTTAGTTACATAGTTATTCAATCAATGATTGATTTATGGAAATGTATTTCCCTTTCCTTAATAAAAGGATCCATCAGCAGCCCAATAATAACATGGAACAAAGACATTGACTCTTAAGTACAAATGACCATATGTTCTTTATCAAGAAGTTAAGAGCCTTGGGACTAATAATCTTGGAGTTCCCTTAATAATAATTCAGACATGCCTGAAAAGTAAGTGCATCAATAGGTGGACCCTGATAGAACAGAGAAATATGGAACAGCACCTCAAATTCCTAAAAAAAAAAAAAAAGAAAAGAAAGAAAGAAAGAAAAGGAATCTACTGGACTGTTTGTGAGTGAAGGACTTCCCAAGAATATTGCCCTCAAACATACAAAGTATAACCTTGAACCAAACTAACCCCTGAGGTCGCCCTGTAGCTAAATAACACATTGGCTCAAAAAGCAATGAATATCACCCATAAGCATTGTGCTCCTTTAAAAAATCATCTCTATGAGACCAAATGGTCAACAATGACTTCCAAAGATGGGAAGGTGACGGAGCAGGGAAACTAAATAAATGGAACAGAAAAACCAGAATGCAAATCATGAGGAACCTCCAGGCACGTTATGAAGGACGCGACCAACATCACTGAACAACCTGTGCAGAAACTGTTGAACAGAAACCTAAACTGCTATGTAAACCTTCACTGAAAACACACACACACAATATATATATATATATATATATATTTTAAAAAATTTTAAAAAACACAAGTGCTTGCCCACATCTCTTGTTCTTCATTCAGTGATGCATTTTTTTATTCATGGGTGGATGCTACCATAATACTGCAATTCACACCCCTAAATCACAAGAAGCCTAGAACAAGGCTCATTTTCCCACAAAGACAAGAGCCGGGTGTCTCAATGTAATGGACCTCAGGATTGCAGATGGGTTTAATCAAAATCCCTGATTCCAAAACCTCATGACACTCACCATGCTGAGCATGGTTTTGCATTTGTGCTTTTTCTTTTCCATTTATTGATTAATTCAACAATTCACCTGTAATAATACTCACAAAATTCCAAAAATTGCCTGCCAGGCTCGTGTGTCCTGGAGCTAACTGGCCCTAACGTTGCACATGCAGACGAGGCAACACTCGTGCTTTACATCCACCCCACACTCAGCAGCGGGCCCTGCGTGACCTTTCTGCTTAATTTGTCTCTACGTGAAGTGGGATCTTATGAAAACGATGACGTGACCATCACCGCCACCTCTGCCACTCTCACTCCCCAAGGCTTCCATATTCTGCAGGTTGCCCCACAAAGGGCTACTTATCAGCCAGTATGTCTACCCACGTGGGAATGCTTCAAAAATAATATTAACCTGCTTTGTTAATAAATGAAATGCCTTCTATCTAAAATCAGCCCAGGGGTGCTGACTTAGATTAAACATCATTTTCGATTCATGACACATTCCCATCCTTGGTCCATATTCAGATTGTTCATTTACTTTATACGTTACTGGCGTTACTTTGGGACACTTCAGTAAACATCCATGAGCAAACCATCCAGACAAAGAACATGAGCTGAAGGACTGACTCACACGAGGCTTTATGCTCCGTACACATGAGAACCCTCCTTTATTAGAAAGTGATTAAATCAGCCGTTCCGTGTTCATTCTGGGGATGAAAAAGCAGATTTAGACTTTTTTTAATGGATGTCAGTCAGGCAGAGCTACATAACAACAAACTGTGGCCCAAGATTGCAATGTATTTATATAATACTGAATTTTTAGTTTTAAAGAACACAAAAACATTACTGAGTCCACCACCTAGCACAAGAATAAGACCTATGATGATTCTAAATACCTGCCTAGCTATTCCCTACAAATACAGAATTGGGTAAATTTAAATTCTTAATTCATGGTATATTCTCATCATGGTCCAAGAATTACCCCACTGTGTATACTCATACAATTATGGATGCCTTTAAATTCTCATATAATATTTAAACCAAAAGTTCAATGCAGCCCTCAAACACTCTTCATGTGCCCCTGTCTCAATGTGCCTTCTTGCCCATAAAAGAAAGGGTCTCATGTCTTTTCTTTAACTGGGCAGCAATAACATAGAACAGAATGAGTCATTAACCTCATTCTGTAAACCAAATAAATAAACAGCAGATTGTAACTCATGGCTACCCCATGTACATCAGAACAGACCTGTGCTTCACAGGGTTTGTAAGAGCTGATTTTTGGATGGAGATCACCAGGATTTTCTTCCACAGTGCCTCTGGGTAAATGCAAATCTCCAACCTTGCAGTCAGCAGCCAACTGCCTTGACCCTTTGCCCCACCCAGGGCCTCCTCTCATTCTATAACAATGTTTTCCATTGGTCCACACTTTTCCCTCTTTGAAATAATTCATTAAGACAAGCATAAATCATTCATTTATTAATCATAGTACACCAGTAAGTGTAAGCCAATAAAAGGTAGACAAGGATTCAGAATGATACTGACATTGTCCAACTGCTCCAGACCCACTGGAAAGAACACTAGCTCCTCTCTTCGGCTTGTTTTTAAATAGGAAGACTGAATAGAATTAGATTAATCATGACCCTCAGCAGGACACCAATATCCACTTTACTCCTGTTTGGTCCTCTTTGGAGCAGATAGCTAGTTAATGAATTATTGACTGATGTAAACACTTTTCCCTCTCCTTAATTAAAAGAAAAAAAAGCCAACTTCAACAAACCCAAAATAACATTCTCTTAACTACAGATATTTATATACCTTATATAAATACCTGTAATTATTTAGATATAAACTTGACTTGTTCCATTCGCTTCAGAATTACATTAAAATTAATACATGTTTTATAGCATATTCTACTAATGAGGTCCATGAGTGGGCCCCTTTGTCTTCACTGCTATATATACGTATTTACAGATTCACTTGATATAATACAATCCATGTCTATGAAGCACAAAAGTCCAAGAGTAAGTTTCCTGAATTGTCTTAATTCCTACTATCAGTTAATTTCTGCAGCAAAAACAAGCTGCTTCTCTTTTTGTAATGGACCTCAGAGGTACACAGAGGGCTTAATCAAGGAAGTTGATTCAGACTCCTCCACCAGTGTTCATCATTGATCCATGCCCGGCTTCTCATTTCTTCATTCATTTCTACCTTCTTCAACTGATTCATTCATTAGTCATGAATAGTAAATGTAATCAATAGCCTTTAATGACAAAAAAAAAAAAAAAAAAAGAACCAAAGTCTTAAATATAACCACGATCTGTCCATTGCCCCTTCGTCACCAGAGAGCAAAGAGACAAGATCGCTATTCACAAAAAACCTCTGTTTCTGCATCTAGGAATTAATCAGCATCCTTTCTGTCTATCAGTCTCACTCCTGATTGGTCTGTGCTGACTCCTCTTTCACTTAATCTGTCTATATATTAAAGGTGGTGTAACCCACAACCATGGACCTACCATCTTAGATTACAACAGTGAAAACTGACATCAGCTGTTTTCCAAGGTACTCCCACCTCAAAGAGTTAATATCTGAGATCGTTGTCAGTGAGGGAATGTGCTAGGCAACTGTGGCAACTACACTAAATGGGAAGCTGAACTATTCTGACAATGAGTGAAATGGCTTCCACCTCTTCAGTAATGGTCCTCAGTGTCCCGATTTGGATTACCCATAAATTTTAGTTTATGACACATTCGTGTTATGGGTCTGTAGTTGGCATTCCTTAATTTTATTATCATTTAACCATCTACTTCTTTGAGAAAATTTGTTGTTGTTGCTGTTATGTGCCCTCGAGTCAGACCTGACTCATAGCGACCCTTCCTTGGGTTTCCGAGGCAGTATCACTACAGAAGTAGATTGCTCAACCTTCCTTCCGAGGAGTGGCTGGTAGGTTTGAACTGCCAGCCTTCTGGTTAGCAGTCAAGTGTCTTAGAAACTCCAATAATGATACCCATCATACTCAGAACATCAATGTTGATGTTTACTTACATCAATCTGTAGGCTCTGTAGTTGTGGGATTAACAGCCAAGGTCTTCATGATAGGAGAATAATTTAATGACCAATGCAGTGTTCTTTCTATAGGAAAAAATATATATGTGTGTGTGTTAAAAAAATAAAAAAGAATCTTCAACAAGATATTAGCAAACTGAATCCAATAGTATATTAGAAGAAGTAGTCACCATGGCCAAGTGAGATGTACCCTAAGAAGGCAAGGGTGGTTCAACACAATAAAATCAATCAATTTAATACCACATTAATAGAACAAACAGGGAGAAAATGACCATTCCCATTGATGCTGAAAAGGCAACTGACAAAACCCAACATGCTTTCATGATTAAAAAAAAAAAAACTCTACTCACTAGGAATAGAAGAGTAATTCCTCAACATGTTAAAAAAAAAAAAAAAAAAAAAATGAAAAAAACCAATGCAGCTAACAGCATACCCAGTGGGGAAAGACTGAAATTATTTCTCCTAAGATCAGGAAAAAAGGAAAGGATCCCCACTTTCACCACTGTTGTTGAACAATTTATTGGAAGTTCTAGCCAGAGCAATTAGTCAAGAAAAATAAATAAAAGCTATCCATCCATATTGGAAAATAAATCTATCTATAGTCACTGATAGAATGATTCTACATGCAGAAAACCCCAAAGATTTCACAATTAAGCTTAAATAAACAAATTCAGCAGTTTCATGGTACAAGGCCATCATGCAAAATCAATTACGTTTCTCTACACCAGCAATGAATGACGTGAAAACAAAATTAAGAAAGTAATTACATTTAAAATAGCATCTAAAAGAATAAAATGTCTACATATAAAACTATAGAGCATTGCTGACAGGAATTAAAGGAGACTTAAATAAATTGGAAGATATACCATGTTCATGGATTGGAAGACTTAATACTGTTAAGATGTCAATACTACCCAAAGCAACCTATAGGCTGAACATAATCCCTATAAAAAATCTTTGCAGAAATAGAAAAGTTGTTCTCAAATTCATATGGAATTGCAAAAAGCCCAAAATAACCAAAACAGTCTTGAAAAAGAAAAAGAGGACTCACACTTTCTGATTTCAAAATGTATTACAAAGCTATTAAGTAAACAAAACAGAGTACTAGACATCTAGAAATTGAAATGAAATTGAAAGTCCAGAAATAATCCCATACTTCTATAGACAATTGATTTTTAGCAAGGATGCCAAGTCCACTTGATAGTGAAAGAACAGCATTTAAAAAATGTCACTGGGACAACTGATCTTCACGTGCATAATAATGATGTTTTTCCATTTATTTAAGTATTCTTTAATTTATGCCTCAAAACATATATGGAAATTAACTCAAAACGGAGCAATGATCTAAGTATTAGATCTAAAACTACAGAATTATTAGAAGAAAATCTAGGGGTAAATCTTCAGAACATTGTATCTGGCAACGGATTTTTAGATATAACACTAAAAGCATGAGTAACAAAAGAAAAAATAAATTGGAGCTCACCACAATAATGTACTTCTGTGCATCCAAGGACACTATCCAGAAAGTGAGAAGAGAATCTATAAAATGAAATAAAATGTTTGGAAATCATATATCTGATCAGGATTTAATATTCAGAATATAAAGAAATCATATGACTCAACAAGAAAAAGACAACCCAATCAAAAATTGGGCAAGGGATATGAATAGACATTTTCCCAAAGAAGATATATAAATGGCCAATAAGAACACTAAAGATAATTAACATCAATAGTCATTAAGGAAATTAAAATCAAATCCACTTTATGACCACTAGGTTGGCTATTGTAGAAAAATGGAAATAACAAGTGGTGAGGAGTTGAAGGAACTGGAATTTTTGTCCATAGCTTGTGGGAATATAAAATGGTGCAGCCTCTGTGGAAAACAGTTTGGTTGTTCCTCAAAAAGGTAAAAAAGGTAGTTATAGAATTACCATATGAACCAGTGATTCCACTTCTGGGTACATACCCAAGAGACTTGCAAACAGAGACTCAAACAGATATTTGTACACCAGTGCTCATTGAAGCACTGTTCACAATAGCCAACAGGCAGAACAAACCCAAGTGCCCGTCAACAAATGAATAGATCAATAAAATACAGTATACATGTACAATGAAATATTTATTCAACTATAAAGAGATACGATGTTCTGATGCATGCTACAACATGGACGAACCTTGAAAACATTATGCTGAGTGAAATAAGTCAGACACGAAAGGACAAATATTGTATGATCCTACTTAAACAAAATACACAGACTAGGCAAATGCATAGAGACCTAAGTAGATTAATGGTTACCAGTGGCTAGAGGGGGGGAGAATAGGCAGTTATTGCTTAATGGGTACTGGGTTTCTGTTTGGGGTAATGACATAGTTTTGGAAATAGTGGTGATTGTTTCACAACATTGTACATGTAACTAATCACTGAACTATACACTTAAAAATGGTTAAAATGGAAAATTTTATGATACAGATGTGTATTTTAGGAATTCTGGTGGTGTAGTGCCTAAGGCATTTGACTGCTAACCAGAAGGCTGGCAGTTCAAAGCCACCAGCCACTCTTCAGAAGGAAGGCTGGGCAATCTACTTCCGTGGTGATACCACCTCGGAAACCCAAGGAGGGATCACTATGAGTCAGGTCCAACTCAACAGCAGTGAGTCTGTTTTTTTTTTTTTTTTGAGATGTGTATTTACTTATATGTATGTATTTGTTGTAGCACAATGTATAGTGAAAAGATGGAAGTGGAACATTTGTCCATTGCTGGTAGGAACAAAAAATGGTACAGCCTCTGTGGAAAACAGGAATATACCTATACATATATATATATATATAGGCATACACACAAACACATACACACATATGTATATACAGAGGGAGCTCTGGTAGCATAGTGCCTGAGGCATTTGCTAACCAGAAGGCTGGCGGTTCAAACCCTTCCTCAGCAGGAAGACTGGCCAATCTACTTCCATAGAGATACTGCCTCGGAAACCCAAGGAGGGGTCCCTATGAGTCGAATTGATCTGATGAGAGGGAGTTTGGTTTTTTTGGTTATATATATATAAATACAATGATAAATTTTTTTAAAAATCAATGAACTTATAGTTTTTTTGTAATGACATTTGTCAAGAAGACTAATCATAAACCTTCTTCATGTCACATTATCATTATTTTCCAAAAATGCCGCTTTTTCTTTATTTATTTACTTACTCATGTAGTGCCCAAGGCATCTGACTGCTAACCAGAAGGAAGGAAGGAAGATTGGGCAATCTACTTCCGTAGACATACTGCCTCGGAAACCCAAGGAGGGGTCACTATGAGTCAAATTGACTCGATGGCAGTGAGTTTGGGTTGTTTTTTGTTTTTTGGTGTGCTTTTCTAGTTGTTGTTTTATTAAGTAATATTAGTATCTTGGACTTCGCCAGGCAACACAAAGTAAGAGCTGTAAGAATTAGAGACACCTGACTTTACTTGCAACCCATGTAGGGAAAGATAGGATCACCTTCATATTGGGCTATATTTTTGCAGAATTGAATATATTTAATCTGTGTCTGGTGCCTAAGACATTTGACTGCTAACCAGAAGGCTGGTGGTTCAAACCCACCAGCCACTGCACCTTGGAAGGGAAGACTAGGCCATCTACTTCCTTAGAGATACTGCCTCGGAAACCCAAGGAGGCATCACTATGAGTCAGAAACGACTTGACGGCAGTGAGTTTCATTTGTTTTTTGGAAGCTGTGTCTCATAACACAGTTTAGCCACTGCTCTTTATGTATTTATGTATTCACTTGCTTACTGACTTATTACTCAAAGAATAATAATTATGTGTCCTCATTTTCCTAAAGAAATCTCAGTATGGTTAAACTAACATTAACCCAGGACTGAAATACAATGATGCACAAATGTCCAGGTGTACCTCTCATAAAACAGAAAGTGTCTAGAATTTTCCTTAAAATATCTATTGAGGTGGATAAGATGAATTGGTATCCTCTAATTTAAAAAAAAAAAAAAAAAAAAAAAACCTCCGTCGTGGAGTCAGATACAACTCATAGCAACCCCTCCTTGGGTTTCCGAGGCAGTATCTCTACAGAAGTAGATTGCCCAACCCTCCTTCTGAGGAGTGGCTGGGTGGGTTTGAACTGCCATCCTTCTGGTTAGCAGTCAAATGCCTCATGCACTACGCCACCAGAGCTCCCATCCTCTTATAATACATGTTCTTCATTGGCCCCGAGTTTGCTGACTCCTAAAAACTCAATTGTGGTATATTATGCATTCTTTCTCTTATAAAGGACATCAATATCTGAGATTTCACAGGCACTGGACAAGGACACTGAATGATAGATCTGTCCATATGTCATTGTCCATAGAATAATGTCTTACTTCATTTTTTATTGTTTTAAATAAAAATCAATAAGAGAGACTAGGTTACTTATAAGTGTTGTCACATCACTGGTCTCTGCCTGGCAACTGACATATATGTAAATATGTTTCCATTTCTTTAATAAAATCATCAATAACACACACAAAAAAACTGACTCATATTCATATGGCCAAATGTTCCTTATTAGGAATCAAAGTCACAGGCAGGTTTTAATAATAATACATACCTTAACAATAGGTACATAACTTGTCCTCTTGTTCGTTGATAAATTTCTTTGTTTGCAGGCTGATTTTATAATAAAAATACAATCCATCCTCCAGAACCACAAAAGCCCAAGGACAAGGAAAAGGTGCAGTAGCATCATCTCTCACAGAAAGAATAACTAGGTGTTTATTTGTCATAGAGTAGCAGACGGGTTTAATCAAAATTCCTGTTACAGATCTCCTATGTACTCATTTCTGGTCCATGCTGGGTATATTTTCTTCCTTTATATCTTCTTTTTTTTTTTTTTTTTGTTTTACTCGTTGATTAATGAATAATGACACCATTACCTAACTGCAAGAGCAGCATCTTCCCACTAGTGGCTCTTTCCTGATAGAACCAATAGATCAAATCTTCTTTTGCAACAGCAGCGCTCAGAGAATATATGTGGATCAATTAACATCCATGCTTATGCCAAATCCACACCAGCATTGGCCCTTCTATGGCCCTCTTTTATTTGATGTGCCCATGTTTTAAAGATGGCTCAATGAAAAGTGATGAAACCACCATCTTCTGTTGCCTCTGAAACACTGACAATGTCTATCATATCCTTACAGATGGCCCCACAGAGGTTGGGACCGTACCAAAATGGCAATGCTAAAAGCATCTGTGGTAGAAAATAAGAGTTCTGAAAATGAATGGAATGCTTACTACCTTTTTAAATCACTTCAGTTGTGTCAAATTCAACATAATTTTTGGATCATAACATATTCCTACTGCTAGTCAGTATCAGTGGATTTTATTTCTTTTATGTTTATAGACATTTATTTCTTTGAAACACTTCCCTGACCACTCGTGAACAAAGCACCCTACCCAAGTGCGTGAACGCTGGGATGTACTTCCACTGCTCTCGATGTTCATTATTCATAGAGCCAATGCCCACGATTCCCATTCTTAAAACCAGAATAGAACAGGCTGTCCAGAAATCATTCTGTGGCAGAAAAAGCAGATTTACCTTTAGATTTAATCTAGATTTTTGTAAAGGTTCATGGTTCAAACCCACCTAGCCACGCCATGACAGAAAAGAGTGGAAATCTGCACCTATACAGATTACAGCCGAGACAACCCTAACGGGCATTTCTGTCCTGTCACGTGGGGGTCACTCAGAGTTGGAATCAATCGGATAGCATTCAACAATGCACATTTCAACTTTTCAGAGATGCTACTAGGCCAGTGGGAGCTCTGGTGGCGTAGTGCCTAAGGCACTTGACTGCTAACCAGAAGGCTAGCAGTTCAAACCCACCAGCCACTCCTCATACGGAAGGTGGGACAATCTACTTCCATAATGATACTGCCTTGGAAACCCAAGGAGGGGTCGCTATGAGTCGGGTCCAACTCTACGGCACATAACAACAAACAACAACAACAACTAGGCTTACAGCAGCTCTGGTGGCCTAGTGCCTAAGGCATTAGACTACTAACCAGAAGCCTGGCAGTTCAAACCCACCAGCCACTCCTCGGAAGGAAGGTTGGGCAATCTACTTCTGTAGTGATACCACGTCGGAAACCCAAGGAGGGGTCACTATGAGTCAGTGGCCGTAGAATGGCCCAGCATATTACTGACTGACTTATCTAACACCAGCATGGAGTGCCTGGGTAGCACAAACAGCTAAGCACTGCACTACCAGCTGATGGATTGGCAGTCGAAGCCACCTACAGGCACCTGGACAGCTGTTTCTGAAAGGTCACCGTCTTAATAGCCCTGTGGAGCAGTTCTATTGTGCACACGTGGCGTTGCCATGAGTTGGAATCAACTAACAACACCACCACTCAGTACAAAAATTCATAACCTATCACTCTCTACTCACATGGTATGACTCTAGAACACTTTTTCTAAACAATGGTTCTTCCTTGTACAGAATTAGATGGATTTGATTATTTCTGACACATTTTCACCACCAGTCAATAGCAGCCCTTACTTTATGGGTATATTTATTTATTCTTTTATTTACGTACTCATGGAATAACCTGAACATCTCTTTATTTTCCAAAGAAAACACAATGTGGCAAACCCATCAACAACCCAAAATTATAATGCAATTAAGTGTAACTGTGCATACGGACTTGGCCTGAAGTCGGAAGAACCTAATTTCTTGGTTTTGGTTTTCCTTTATCTGAATATCAATAAAGTACAACAGCTTAAAATAATTACTTTCTTTTTTCACACGTACTTCTCATTGGCTCCTATTTTACCTGGTGATTCTCACCCAGGGGCAATGTCGCCCCCCAGAGGATATTTCTCAAAGTTGGAAGACACTTTCGGTTGTCACAACTTGAGGAAGGGGGTTGCTAGTGGCCCCTAGTGAGTTGGGACCAGTGCCTCTACTAAGCATCCTACAATGCACAGGACAGCACTCACCACAAAGAATTATCCAACCCAGCATGTCAACGGTGCCACTGACACAGTTGAGCAACCCTGCTTTACCCTCCTCAAAATAACTGATTGAGATACAAACGTATTTATTCATTCCCTCATAGGAACATCAATATCTGTGAACACACACACTGAATTAGGAATCTGAACGGTATCAATTCATGCCATGAGCTCACTTTCCTTAGACACACCCACTAGATTATACTTTCTTGTTTCGGGTAAGCCAGAACCACCCGAACAATGCAGAACAACAATGTTGATTCCTAGATGCTTATCTCTACAAGCTCCTCACTCAAAACAGGATTAGATTTAACCAATTTAAATTCCTGGCACTGAGTGCTTTAGAAATGTATTAATAATAAGTAAACATTCACTCTCATAATTGGTCCACATATGGCTCCTTGTCTTCATTCATTTATAGTTTATTAATTTATTGAATTAATAATATAATCCAGAAGTTTGAAACTTAGTAGCCTAAAGCGGGGGGGGGGAAAAAAAAAACCTTACTACTCCTAACTTCTGCTAGAAGCTCATTTATCATAGACGCATTAATTAGATCTCTTCGTGTCACAGACCTCAAAGTTCTGAGGTCCCATCAAAACCATTTATTTGGAAGTCCCAGAACACTCATCGCTGGTCCAGACTGGGCACTCTTTTTCTCTATTGATTCACTCATTGACTCCTCAATAATAATAAAATAAACATATATTAATTTAAAAACCTAAGACCAAGTTCCTTGAATACAGGATTATTCTACATCCTTTTTGCACCGGACCTCAGCATCACACATATGGATTAATCAACTGCCTCACTTCAGATCAATCCCATAGTCATACTTGTCCACACTTTCTCCTTTTTTAATTTGTTCATGGCACATGTGATGGCTGACATCCAAGATGGCTCCCACTGAGCCATGCCTCCTGGTATTCACAGCTTTGTGTAGTCCCCTCGGAAAAGAAACCACCGCTGGCCTGTGTGACCAATAGAACACTATGGTGTGTGACTTCTGAGACCAGATTATAAAAGACACTGGAGTGTCCACCCTCTTCTTTCTTGGATCAATTGCCCTGGAAGTCACTGCCATGTTGTAAGAATACTCAAGTAGTTCTGAAAAGAGGTCCATGTGGGAAAGAACTGGGGCTTCCCACTACAACCAGCTCCAACTCTCCAGCCCTGTGAGTGACCCATGGATCTAGATCCTCCAGCCCAGGAAAGCCTCCAAATGACTAAAACTCCATCCCCCATCTTGACTGCAACTTCATGAGAGACTGCAGGCCAAAACTGCCCAGTGAGCTATTCCTGGATGGCTACCCCAAATTGTTGTTTTAAGTCACTAAATTGTGGTTTGTTACACAGCCATAGATAAGTAATAAAATACACAAGCCGCTGTAATAACTCACAGTGAAGACACTTACACTATCATCCCTCTTCCTAGGTGCTACCTTCTCAATTAGTTAATAGCATGGATGTGTATCACTGAAGGAATGTTTAAATCAACTGTGAATAACATACAATTTAATATTACAAAAACTGTGAATATTGCTAAAAGCCTTCCATCATTTTTAATGGACCTCAGTTGCACTGAATTGGATTAATTGTACATTTGGGCTTATTTCCATCACTGGTCCCCACAAAGCATCCTTTGATTCTAGGTATGTGCTTGGCCATTTATTCCTTTGACATAAGTTCATGTGGAACAAACCACCTAAACCAAGGATGTGGATTTTGACTGTCATTTACAACAGTCTCTAAGTCTTACCCATAGAGGTGAAAACCTTTATTATCATTAAATAATTAAATCAGCTATATTGTTTCATTCTTTGAAATAAACTGCATATTTTATAAAGAAAAGAAAAACATAGATTTAGCTTCTTTTTTTTTTTAATGGACTCAAATTGTGAGGTACTAGATTAATCACCAGCCTCGGTTCTTATCACCTTCTCATTACAGAACCAAGAATGACATTATTTTTTTAGATTTTGACTTATTTACTGTTTTATTTTTAACAATGTAATAAGCACTTTGACTCCACTACCCAACACAAGAGAAAGGAATATCACTATTAAAGCAATCCATCTTTATACCCCCTTAACTACATGGTTCCTGGCCTCATTAACCTTTTTTAATGGACCATACTTGTGCATCACTGAGAGTATGTCACCAAGCAATGGTCCAAAACTTACTCTAACTTATGTGTTTATTGGTTCACTCATGTTTTTCATTGTTTAATTATTCAAAGAATAATTTGATGATCTATTCCTTTTTTCTAAAGAAAGAGTAAACCCACCAGTAATCCAGAAGTAAAATACCATTTCATGTAACTGCTCATATGCACTTTGCCCAAAGTGGAACTAGCTTAGCTTTCTTTGCTTTATCTGTTAAAATGGACCAATCATTACCCTTCTTTCCAGATGCATGCTCTTCACTGGTCTGTAACCTGCCTTCTTTCAAGTGACTGACTACAACATGAAATCATTCATTCATTTGCTTTTAACATACATCAGAATCAGTGAGAGCCAAGATACTAGACAAGAACATTGACTAACACACCCACTCTTCACTTATCAACTTTTTCATTATCCAACATTTTGCAGTTATGGCAATAATAATAATAATAAGACACTGTCTGATCACTCTGCCCATTAATGTCATATGGCTCGCAGTAACAAACACTGAGATAAGAGGGGAGAGTGACTCTGGCTGTGATGGTTCATGTTATGGGTCAATTTGGCAGGCCCATGCCTCTCGGGAGTTTGGCAGCTACGTAATGATGTACTTTGGCAGTTATGTAGCGACGTACTCAGCCTCCAATTTGTGATTGTGTCGGGAGTCTCCATTTTTGCACAATGCCAATTTTCTAAGAACCACCTGGTCATTGAAACCTAACCACGTCAATATGTGAGGAGATATTAGTACCTACGTATTGACATCTGTACATATGTTCATTGTCCATCTATATATAACCAACTAGATCCTTTCTGAAAAGAAATAAGGTTCAATGAACAGAATTAGATTAATCACACATACAATCATATTCTCAATATTGATCCATGCTTGGCCTTCTTCCAATTAAGCAATTATTTAAACAATTATTTTAATGTAAGTGATCTGTTCTTTTTCTAAATAAAACTAACAACCATTTCTTCAGCATCAATCCAAAACAACGTAAAAGATAAGAGAGCCTTGATCTAATTATGTTATGGAACTCAGTGCTTCAGAAAATAATAATGAACTTCTCTGTTTCATTGCAGATTCACAGCATTGATCTAGGTATGGGCTTCTCTGTCTTCATTCATTTGCAATTCTTTTATTTTCTCATACACATGGAGAACTAAAAAAGCTCAAGAATCAGACCTTTGGCTATTCCTAACTTTCACTGTAAGTTCCTCTCCCAGAGAGCAAACAACCACATCTCTCATTTCTACTGTACCTCAACATTAGACTTTCCAATCAAAATCTTGGGTTCATACACCTCAAAATATTCATAATTGGTCTATGCTTGACATCTGTTTCTTCCTTTGTTCATATATTGGTTATTGCTTTATTCTTATGAAGAATGAGAATACTCACAACTGGACCAATAAGCAACATCATGACAAACAGAGTTGCCAAGGACTTCATTCTACTTGGATCCACAATCAACACCAATGCAAGTAGCAGCCAAGAGATAAAATGACATACAACCTTGAGAAATCTGCCGCAGAAGTCTTCTTTAAAGTGCTCAAAAGCAAAAATGTGTCTTGCAGGACTAAGGTTCACCTGATCCAAGCCGTGGTATTTTCAATTGTCTTATGCACATGTGAAAGTGGAACAATGAATAAGGAAGACTGAAGAAGAATTAATGTTTTTGAATTATGTTGTTGGCAAAGAATATTGAATATACCATGAACTACTTGAAGAACAAACAAATACGTACAGCCAGAATGTCCCTCAGAAGCAAGGATGGAGAGACTCTCTCACTTAACGTGGACAGGTTATCAGGAGGGGCCAGTCCCTGGAGAAAGAGAGCATGCTTGGCAGAGGGTCAGCAAAAAGAGGAAGCCGCTTGGTGAGCTGGATTGACATGGTACCTGCAACAATGGGCTCAAACATAGCAATGACTGTGAGGTGACACGAGACCAGGTGTCATTTTGTGCTGATGTGTATAGAGTTGCTATGAATCAGAACCAACTGAAGAGCACCTAAAACAATACTGTTTTATTCAGTGATTCACTAATGATAACTAAAACCAAAATCAAACTCACTGCCATCGAGTCGGATCCAACTCATAGCGACCCCTCCTTGGGTTATCGAGGCGGTATCACTACAGAAGTAGATTGCCCAACATTCCCTCTGAGGACTGGCTGGTAGGTTTGAACTGCCAGCCTTCTGATTAGCAGCCAAGTGCCTTAGGAACTACACCACCAGAGTTCCCTCACTAATGACTCTCACAAATGAAAGAACCAAGAACAACCTCCTTGAATATCACTAATATTCAATACCCCTGTTTCCAGCAGTGCTATTAGACGAGGTTGTTTTTGGCAATGGATCTCAGGGTTGTGCATATGAATTAGTCAACATCGTATTTTCAGATCAGTTTCATGTCAATCATTGGTTCATGCTTGCCCTTTGCCCATTTAAAGATGGTACAATTTAGAGTAGAGCAGTAACAATATTGTCCATCTTCCCATGTGCTCCTCCATGAAGAAACAAACAGTCTGGATCTTGATCAACAAAGGGATATTTAAATGAACTACAATGCAAAAATAATCCAAACTGTGAAGCTGCTCTGAAAATGAATGAAACATCCCGCATGCTCTTTATTAGGCTTTGGTAGAATCTGATGAATCATGAATGCCATTCAGAGTACATTCCCATCTCTGCCCAGGCCTCATGCTCTTTGGTTTTATTTATGAATATATCCATTTAGTAGGAGCTCTGGTAGCATAGCGCCTAAGGCACTTGACTGCTAACCAGAAAGCTGGCAGTTCAAACCCACCAGCCACTCCTCGGAAGGAAGGTTGGGCAATCTACTTCTGTAGTGATACTGCCTCGGAAACCCAAGGAGGGGTTGCTATGAGTCAAGGCCGACTCGATGGCAAATAACAACAACAACATATCCATTTAGTACTTTGAAATAATTCAGGCAGCACTCAAACCAATCTCCCAAACCAAGAACATAAACTCTGCTACTTACATTGGTCTTCCTCTTCTTACCCACAGAGGTCAAGCCAAGATCATTATGATTAGATAATGATCAAATCAGGAGGGGCCTGTCCATCTGGTGAAGCAAAAAGCCTACAGTTAGATATTTTTTTATGCTTTCCAATGATATTTTTTTAAGTTAGTCTTGCTAACTTAATAATAATAATTAATAATAAACTTGGGTCATCTCCTAGTCTCATCATTGCCCAAGGATAGTACCCTTTTGTATTGTATTCTTACTTAATTTTTATGCTTAATAATGTAACAAATGCCAACATGAGAATAAGAACCATATTTATCATAATTCCAAAGTCAAACACCAAACTCACTGCCATCAGTGGATAAATGTGTAAACAAAATGTGCTATGTACATGCAATGGAATACTATGCAGCCATTAAGAATAATGGTAAGTTCTCAAAGTATCTTATAATGTGGATAAATCTGGAGGACATTATGCTGAGTGAAATAAAGTCAAGCACAAGAAGACAAATATTACATGATCTCACTTTTATAAGAAAGCAAGAATGGGTATACAAACAAAGGCCAATGTTCATGAGTGGTTACCCAGGATGGCAGGGAGAGGCAGACTCATTACTGAGATAGGAAGCACTGTTATTTATGGTGATGGGAAAAGTAACATCAAACCAAAGGTTGGTGAAGTGTTCACAGCCAGACCAAAGTAAATGATGTCAGTAAGAAGTAAGCACACGCACAAAAAAGGATGTTTTTACTAAATGCTGAAATTTAAATAATTTTGAAGCAACAATAACAACTTAAAAATATATGTGTGGTTACATATGTATATAGGTATGCATAAAGGCTGGCAGTTCAAACACACCAGCCACTCCTCGGAAGGAAAACTGGGCAATCTACTTCCGTAGTGATACCTCCTTGGAAACCCAAAGAGGGGTCACTATGAGTCAGATCCAACTCAATGGCAGTGAGTTCATTTTTATATGTACATAGGGATATTTGTGTGTGTGTGTGTGTGTGCGCATGAACATATACATGTATCTGTATGTATATACATGTGTGTGCACATACATATATATTCATAAATATAATAAAGCACATAAGGGCTTCATGGGATTGGTATTCTGGGTTTGAAGTCTTAGGACCATAGTCTCATGTAATAACTTGAGACTATATTATGACAACTGGTATAATATAGTTCATAAAGTTTATGTACTATTTCCTGTTTTGGTGAGTAGTGTCTGGGGGGTCTTAAAAGCTTGTGCATGCCTATCTAAGACACAACTATCATACTCTTCTTGTCCAGAGCAAAAGAGAAAGAAGAAAATCAAAGACTCAGAGAAGAAACAAGTCTACAGAAGAGTCTTCCCAGACCATGGCCACATCTACCCTGAGACCAGAAGAGCTAGATGGTGCCCAGCTACCACTAGCGACCATTCCAAGCAAGGCTGCAATAGATAAGAGAATAGGAGAAAAATGTGAAATAGACCCTACATTCTTAGAAAGTCCAAACTTACTGAATAATTTAAAACTAGAGACTGATCCTTAAGCCTTGAACAGAAACTAACCCTTAAGCTAAATGACAGATTGCCTCATTAGTATTAGCAGCGAGTACACTACGCATCCTTAAAAAAATTATCAATGTGAGACCCAGTGGTCAACAACGGCTCTAAAGCAGAGATGAAAGGGGGAGGGGACAGGGAAAGCAGACTAGTGGGGACATCCAGGATGCAATTAATGAGAATGTTGGCACACAGTGAAAATTATAACTTACATCACAAAACACTTTGTATAGCAATTGCTAAATGGGAACCTACTTGTCTGTGTAAATGTTCAATGAAAATACAACAAAATATTATTTTTAAAAATAAGGCAATTATTTAAGTAAAAGTTTATTTATATAAACTTTTTCCCTTTTTTCTAATCAATGTAACCAACCAGTCAAAGCAACATGGACTTTTAGGTCCATCTGTCTGGATTGTTCTATGGAAAGGGCTTTAGTCTAGTCTTCTTATGCAAATTCATGTTTCAAATGTGCATTAATAATAATTGTTTTAGTACATAATTCCATAATTGGTCCATGTGTTCATTTGGTATTCATGGAGTTCTTTTGGCAAAGAGTTTACCTTGTCTCTTTCTGCAGTGGACCTCAGATTTCCAGATAGGGATTCATCACAATTTTGGGTTCAGACCCGACCCCCACCCTAGGAATCATCATTGGCCCAGGATTTGCACTCTTTTTTTCAATCTTTTATCCCTTTCTTCATTGATTGATTCCCTGATCCAATAATTATATAATCAACACTCACGAACGACAAAAATCCAAAGAATATGATCCTTAAATATTACTAAGTCCTATCCATATTCTCATTTCCCATACAGCTGACACACTAGATCTCTTTTTGCAATGGCCTTCAGTGCGCTACTTATGAATCAAGCAACATGTCTTCTCCAAATCAGCTCCTTACTTATCACTGGTCCGTATGGGCCCCTTCTTCACTTAACCTGTACATGGTCGAAAGAAGTCACAATAAGCAACCATGGTACCACCATTTGACCCTAGACCAAGATGAATGATAGAAGCTTCCTCTGTGCTCCCTTCTCAGTGAAAAATTTTGAAGGGAGAAATGTTGACACCAAGTGTGATAAAAACATAAAAGCCAATAGTTCATGGCCCTGAAAGGGTATGAAACACCTTCCATCTTTCTTTAGGAGTCATCAGTTGTGAAGAATTAAATTATATCATCACCATGGGTTCGTAGTAAGTTCCCATCCCTGGCAACATATGGCGTTCTTTAATTTTATAATTGTATGTGGTTGCTTATTACTTTGAAATACTTCAATGAAAGCCTGTGAACAAATTCCCCAACCAAGAACTTTAAATGTTACTCACATCAATATTCATGCTCCTTAAACACAGAGGTATCAGCCAAGATCTTCATTAGTTGGTATTGATTAAATCAGCTTCGGTGGGCTAATTCTGAGATGAAAGGCAGTTTTTAAAAACAATGAAAAGGCATAAAGTTAGGGATTTTAAGGGACATCAAATATGTGATGTTAGAGTAGACTGCACATAAAATCTGAATGAAGACAAGGAGGGCCACAGACTAACCAAAACCAAAGGAAGATGCAAAACTGGCTTCATTTCACTGGCTTCATTTCACCAGCTCAAGAATGTCACTACTTTTTCCTTACTTGATTATCTAATTTTAATTTTAAATGATATTATGAACACCATAGAGTCCACTGCCCCACACCATGAATAAGAAGTATGACTGTTAAAAATCCATGTCTGTACACTTAACCAAGGTAAAGTCTACATTATCATTTTTAATGGATTTTTCTTCTGCATATTAAATAAATTTGAAATCCTGTATCATGTAATACTCTTAACAATGGCCCATGCTTGACTCTGTGTTTTCATTTACTCATTTATTTAATTACTCATGGGATGATTTTATCAGTTGTTCATCATACAAAGAAAAGGCAAAATGGTACAATGGACAGCAGCCCAGAGCCGAAATCTTATTATGAACAACTGTCCACACATCCATCATCCAAAGTGAGAAGGGCCTGGATGTTTTAAATATGGATGTCAGTTGCATAAAACAAGGTAATCATTTATTCTTATTTCCTAACAAGTCTCATCATTAGTGTTTCATTGGCTACATTTTAACCAAGAAATGAACATATTCATCCACTTATAACAAAATATAAATATAATAATATGTCACTACTATAATTAGAATATAATTCACTGGACCAAAACCCTGAGTCATATTAACATCTGATCATATCATCGTACCTCTTGTCATATGCTTATCATGAGAAGGCTAGCAATTGATGATTGCTTCTTTAAAATTATTTAGTTAGTTATTTGTGCAAACATTTTGTCCTTTTCTTAATAAAATAAACATCACCACCAATTCATATGACAACACTTAATCTTGCACACATCTGTCGATTTGCTCCCTGGTGAGAGGGGTAAAAATCTTATTTACTTTACCAGACCTCAAAACTTTAGACACATATTAAGAACTCTTGTTTCAGAATTTAACAATGAGTGGCTTTCCTTGCCTTCATTCATTCCCTCACTTCCTTTTTTTTTTATGCATTACCTCATTATCATAAAAGCAATACCCAGGGAACACAAAAGCCCAAGAACAGGACCCTGGCTAGTCCCATCTTCTCTTCTTGTAATGGACCTCAGAGTGAAAGGGTTTAATCAAAATCGTTGATTCAGACACCCCAGGGTATTCATCATTGGTCTAGACATGGCAATTCCTTTTTCTTCATTCACATTCTCCTGTTGGATTTATCCTTAGATGTATAAAGTATAATACAGTGAGCATCCATGACTCTTGAATGCCAAGAACAAGAGGCATGACTGTTATTGCACATGTGGACTCATCAGTAACCTTCATGTGTATCCCATGTGTCTCACTGCTCTTCGTTTGCTCATCTTTACTTTACTTTCTTTGTGTTTTAAACATGGTGAAATGAACAACCATAAACCTACCCTTTGACCCCACAACTAGAACACTGACAACACTTTACATCTTCCTAAGGACTCCCCCTCAATGACATAACAACCTAGAACTAATCAGTAGAGAATATTTTTAATCATAGTACAAAAATAATGTATGATACAAAACAGCAATGAAAACAAACATGACACCTTCTCACTTTGTTTTCAATGGACCTTGTTTGTACCTAAAGGGCTTGATCTTAATCCCACCACTAGTCCATGCATGGTATCTTTGATTTGATGTTTGTAGCCATTTATTCCTTTGAAATAGTTCCGTGAACCACATAAATAACTCCCTCCAAACCAAGAACACAAACCCTGCTACTTACATGAGTCCCTTTGTTCCTTATCCATAGAAGTGACTACTGAAATCTTCATTGCTGGATAACAAACAGGTCAGATTTGGTGTATTGACTCTGTAGAGTAAAAGGCAGGCATTAAAAATTGAAATAGGGTAGAGTTAAATATTTGAAGTGGCCTTGGTCCTACTGTATGAAATGTATCATAAGCCTCTATGTTCATCATGTTCCCCATTATTGGCCCAACAATGGCCTTCTTTTTATGTAATGAATCATTTAATTATTAGTTTGTGTAATATAATGACAACTGCTACATCTACCCCCCAGCAGAAGAATATGAACTATTTCTTAAGAAAAACGTATTTCTTATTTATTGTTCCAAATTCTATTTAACCCTACCCACATACTTGTTGTTGTTTTGTGTCATCGAGTCAGCCCCGACTCATAGCGACCCCTCCTTGGGTTGCCGAGGCAGTATCACTACGGAAGTAGATTGCCCAGTCTTCCTTCCGAGGAGTGGCTGGTGGGTTGAAACAGCCAGCCTTCTGATTAGCAGTCAAGTGCCTTAGGCACTATGCTACCAGAGCTCCTACCCACATACTTAAGAGCCTACATTTCCTTTTTGTCTTTAATGGAATTGAATAAATTTAGTAAGAATTGGATAAATTTAAATCCTCGCTTTCTAACTCATTCTCACCAATGGTCCATTGTTGGCCCTGCGTTGTGAATGTATTCATCTATTCTGTTCATATGAAAAATGAAAAATGGTCTAAAATACTATTATAAACAGTGGTCCCTGTGTTCTTTATCCAAACTGGACAGAGTCCCATTCCCTCCCTACTGATAGGTGCATCAGTGGGGAAGAAATTTCTTTAATGAAACACAATGCTCATTGGTACATGTCTACCTTCTTTTAAATAATCAATAGTCAACTTCATACCCTTCTATAAATATGGTCAATATGTGTGAACCCAATACCCTGAGCAAGAGCCTTGAAGAACAGTAATATCTGCCCAGAATCTCAATATTCACAGACAAATGAATAGATGTGCTTTTTAAATAATGAAACTCATTGAAGAGAACTGGTTTAATCACAACTTTGTTGGATAACCTATTCTTAACATTGACCCATGATGGGTGCTTGTTCTATTAGGTAGCTCTATAATCAAATTATTTATTATGTAAACATTTACTCTTGATAAAATTAACACCCACCAACCCCAAAACACTGACTCTTGCATACAACTGTGTACCTGACCGATGTGACAACAGCCTTGAATGATTTACTTATTGAACTCAGTGCCTCAAAGACATTTTAATAATAATTTATATCTCATTTCATAGCTCATAAATGGAGTGAGTCTAGCTCTCTTTGCCTGCATTCATTGATACATATTTTTTTATTCTTACATTAACAAACCAATAATAATATGATTCATGCCTAAGATCTACAAAAGCACAGGAATGAGATGCCTCTTTCTCAACTTCAGCCAATAAGTGTTATGTCTCACCAAGGCAATCAAACAGGTTTCTTTTTCAACAGACCTCAGATCTAAAGGGTTTAATCAGAATCCTTAATTCAGACACCCCAGGGTACTCATCACTGGTCCAGGCTTGGAACATTTTTTAATTCATTTATCCATTTGTTTATTGATTCATTTTTAATTGACTAATAATTCTATAATCAGTACCCATGAAATGCAAGAGTAACATCTATGAATATTACCAAGTCAGGCTAGTTTCTCCCAAAGCTAATACACTAGATCTCTTTCTATGGTGACCTCACTGTTGCACATACGGGGCAATTAACATCCAGTATGCAAGTCCACACTCATCATTGGCCCATGCTTGGCCCTCTTTCTTTACTTTGTCCAAATTTGAACTATGTAGCAGAGAACATCCAAGAGCCTCTCGTTTTACTTCATTGACATTATTTTCTATCTTTTCTTGGGTTTTTCTCCCTCAACAGATTAGAACCCTAAACCGTCATCAATGGCAGAATGTGTCAATCAACAATGATGGAATATTAAACAACCATGAATGAATGAAGCTTCTCCTCCATGCTTTTGGATTAACCTACAAGATTGTTTCATGTCACGCCGTCACCAATGCTCCATTCTTGACCCTCTTTACCTATTTATTAGTTATTTATGTTTTCTTTGACTGGAAATGGATGAATTTAATCATGTACTTCTCAATGATACACTCATTGATTGACTAGTAATAATATAATCAGTATCCATGACCATCAGAAACTAAAGGAATATCCTTGAATATGCCTATCATTGGTCGATGGCAGTGTTGTCCAACCAAAATCAATTGTAAGCCACGTACATAGTTTGAAGTTTTCTAGAAGTGACATTATAAAAAAGTAAAAAAGAAATAGGTAAAATAAATTATAATAATGTATTTTATTTTTTCAACATATATAATATACTATCGTTTCAACCTGTAATCAATATGTTAATTATTAAGGAGATACCTTACGTTCTTCTTTTTTTCTTTAGTGAGTCTTAGAAACTTCTTTGTACATGTCTAGCCCTCTTTGTTGGTGTTCATTAATACTTTTGTTTTTTCTTATTCTTTTGGTAGATCATTCCAGCCAGCCACATTCCAAGTGCTTCATCATTCCAGCCAGCCACATTCCGAGTGCTTCATGGACATCTGTGCCCAATGGCCACTACACCAGACAGCACATGTCTATATGCTAACTTCCCACAGAAATAAAACTCTAGGTTCTATGAATCTAAAGTGTGGCATGAATGAACTGATCCACATCCTTGCTTCACTGCAACCTCACACTGATCATCAATCCATCCTTGGCCCTCTTTCTTCTCATGTGTCTACACTTCCAAGATGACACAATGAGTTACTGTGAACTCACTGTCTTCTTCCTCATGAGAAACCTGATTGTAACTTTCCATTGTCCTATGGTGCTATTCCTTCAACAATTTAATAGCATAGATCTTAATCAATGGAGGAATGTTTAGATTAACACTGGTATAAAACAATGATCAATTAATTTATTATTAATGGAATATTAAAAGCTTCATAACATATATAAAATGTCCTTAATCTATTTTTAATGGAATTGAGTTGGGCTGAACTGGATCACTTGTAATCCTAGGTTCACACCACACTCTCATCATTGGTCCATGGATACTCTTCTGTGATATTATGAATGTATGAAGCTACTTATTTCTTTTAAATCACATACTCAACAGCCATGAGTAAACCATCAGCCTAAGGATGGGCACACTGTCTCTCACTTACATAAATCTCCATGCTCCCTACTCACACAGACAGCAGCCAAGCCCTTCGTCACTAAGAATGTCTAATCAGCTACAGCTCACTCATTCTGTGCAGTGGACAGCAGGTGTGAAAAAGGGCAAAAGACACTAGATTTTGACTTTTAAAATTATTTTTATTTGGGAAATACTGGATTATCATAATCCCTGTGCCACATTCTCAACATTGGTCCATGTTTCTCCTTCCTCACCACTGGCCCATCAACAGCCTTCTGTATTTTGTTAACTTAATCAATTTGTAATGATCAATTAATTTATTATTAATGTAATAACTAAACACTTATCACCTAAACTAAGAGTTGTTGTTGTTGTTATGGGCCATTGAGTCAGACCCTACTCATAGCAGCCCCTCCTTGGGTTTCCAAGGCGGTATCACTACGGAAGTAGATTGCCCAACCTTCCTTCCAAGGAGTGGTTGGAGGGTTTGAACCACCAGCCATCTGGTTAGCAGTCAAGTGCCTTAGGCACTTATTATACACATCTGAATAAATGTTCTCTCTGCTATAGATGATAGATGGAATCTATTTTAATTGGCCTCACCTGCCCAAAACTGAATTAAATCTTAATCTTAGTTTCATGGTACATTTTCATCAATGGTCCCTGCTTGGTTCTTTTCAGATCTGTTTCTATTTATTTATTCATTAATTCAGTCAATCACATAGTCATTTACTTAAATATTCATGGATCAATTTTTTCATCTCTTTATTTCCTAAGAAAATTAATAGTGATGAAACCATAAGTAACCAGAATTCAAATAGTTACTGCGTATTTCTATCATTATGCAACTCATCCAAAGTGGTAGGAGTCTAAGTATTTCTCATAGACAAAGGAAGAGATGAATTGAGGTATCACCAATGAGAAGGCAAATGGGTAAGATCTGACCCCAACCCACAAGCTGCAGTACACTTTCCACAGTTGTTACAGACCCATATGTGTGGAAATAGATAATGCTATTGTTACTATTGTCATTTTGTAGGCCACTGAAACTGTAGGCGATGTGTTATACAACAGTTTCTGGCAAAGGCTTACACAGACATTTTCCATTCTTTTACTTTATGGAATTATTAATCACTTATTTTTAATAATATAATCAATGAAATCATCATGAATGCACCATGGAATACAAGAAAGACAATAATTGTGTGTGTGTGTGTGTATGTGTAGACATACATAAACAATTTTTATATAGGCAGAGAAAGACAGAGAGGTGAAAGAAAGAAGAATAATCTTTCGTTGAAACTCTTACCCATAAATGGAGAAACACAGACCCTTATGTCATGGACTTCAGTTTTGCAGAAATGGATTCACCATCTTCTTCCTCATGAGAAACCTGACTATTTGGCTATGATTGTTGTTGTTGTTGTTGTCAGGTGCCGTGGAGTCATTTCCGACTCACAGCAATCTCATGTAGAGCAGAACGAAAAACTGCCTGGTCCGGTGCCAACCCCACGATCTTTGCTACACCTGAGCCCATCATTGCAGCCACTGTGTCAATTCATCTCATTGAAGGCCTTCCCCTTTTTCATTGTCCCTCCACTTTGCCAAACATAACATCCTTCTCCAGGGAATGGTCCCTTCCTATAACATGACCAAAGTAGGTGAGACGAAGTTTGTCCGTTCTTGTTCCAAGGAGCATTCCGGCTGCACCTCTTCCAGGACAGACTTGTTAGTTCTTCTGGCCATCCATGCTACTTTCAGCATTCGTTGCCAACACCACAACTCAAAAGCATCGACTCTTCTTAGGTCTTCCTTTTACATTGTCCAGCTCTCACGTGCATATGAGGCAATTGAAAATACCATGGCTTGTGTCAAACGTGCCTTAGTATTCAAGGAAATATCTTTGCTCTTCAGCACTTGAAAGAGGTCCTTTGCAGCAGATTTGCCCAATGCTATATGACATCTGATATCTTGACTGCTGCTTCCATTAGTGTTGATTGTAGAACCAATAATATGAAGTCTTTGACAACTTCTATCTTTTCTCCATTTATCATGACACTGCTTATTGGTCCCATTGTGGGGATTTTGGTTATCTTTACATTGAGGTCTAATCCATACTGCAGACTGTAGTCTTCAATCCTTCATCAGTAAGTGTTTCAAGTCATCCTCACTTTCAGTGAGCAAACTTGTGTCATCTGCATAACACAAGTTGTTAATGAGTCTTCCTCCAGTCCTGATGCCACATTCTTCTTCATATAGTCCACCTTCTTGGATTATTTGTTCACCATACAGATTGAATAAGTATGGTGAAATGATACAACCCTGACACACTCCTTTCTTAATTTCAAACCGTGCAGTGTCCCCTTGTTCTGTTCAAATGACAGCCTCCTGGTCTATGTACAAGTTCCTTATGAGCCCAATTAAGTGTTCTGGAATTCCCATTATTCTCAATGTTATCCATAATTTGTTATGATCCATACAATTGAATGCCTTTGCATAGTCAATAAAACACAAGTAAACATCTTTCTGGTATTCTTTGCTTTCAGCCAAAATCCATCTGACATCAGCAATGATATCTCTCATTCCACGTCCTCTTCTGAATCCAGCTTGCATTTCTAGAAGTTCTCTGTCAATATACTGCTGCAACCATTTCTGAATTATCTTCAACAAGATTTTACTTGCGTGTGATATTAATAATATTGTTCAATAATTTCCACATTTCCACACTCTGTGAGATCACCTTTCTTTGGAATGGGTACAAATATGGACTTCTTCCAGTCAGTTGGCCAGGTAGCTGTCTTCCAAATCTCTTGGCATAGCCGAGTGAGTGCCTCTAGTGTGGCATCCATTTGTTGAAACATCTCAATGGGTGTCCTGTCAATTCTCAGAGCCTTGTTTTTCACCACTTCCCTCAGTGCAGCTTCGGCTTCTTCCTTCCTGATCATATGCTATTTCCTGAGATGGATGAACATCAACCCATTCTTTTTGGTACAGTGACTCTGTGTATTCCTTCTCTCTTCTTTTGATGTTTCCTACATCGTTCAATGTATTGCCCATAGAATCTTTCAACATTGCAACTCGGGCTTAAATTTCCTCTTCAGTTCTTTCAGCTTGAGAAATGCCAGGTGTGTTTTTCCCTTTTGCCTTTCCAACTCCATATCTTTGAACATTTCATTATAATAATTGACTTGTCCTCTCGAGATGCTCTTTGAAATCTTCTGTTTAGCTCTTTTATCTTGTCATTTCTTCCATTTGCTTTAGCTACTCTCCATTAAAGGGCAAATTTCAGAGTCTCCTCTGACATCCATTTTGGTCTTTTCTTCCTTTCCTGTCTTTTTAATGACCTCTTGCTTTCTTCATGGATGATGTTCTTGATGTCATCCCACAATTCCTCTGGTTTTCGGTCACTGGTGTTCAATGCATCAAATCTATTCTTTAAATGGTCTATAAATTCAGGAGGGATATAATCAAGGTCATATTTTGGCTCTTGTGGATTTGTTTCAATTGTCTTCAACTTCAACTTGGACTTGCAAATGAGGAGTTGATGGTCGGTTCCACAATCAGCTCCTGGCTTTATTTTGGCTGAAGATATTGAGCTTCTCCATTGCCTCTTGCCACAGATCTAGTCAATCTGATTTCCATGTACTCCATCTGGTGAAGTCCACATGTATAGCCACCATTTGTGTTGTTGAAAAAAGCTATTTGCAATGAATGAATAAGTCATTGGTCTTGCAAAATTCTATCATGCGATCTCCAGCATCATTTCTGTCACCAAGGCCAAATTTTCCAACTACTAGTGATTCTTCTTTGTTTCCAACTTTTGCATTCCAGTCACCAGTGATAATTAACACATCTTGATTGCATGTTTGGTCAATTTCAGACTGCAGAAGTTGGTAAAAATCTTCAATTTCCTCATCTTTGGCTTTGTTGGCTGGTGTGTAATTTGAATAATAGCAGTATTAGCTGGCTTTCCTTGTAGGCATATGGATATTATCCTATCACTGATAGCATTGCACTTCAGGATAGACCTTGAAACATTCTTTGTGATGATGAATGTCATGCCATTCCTCTTCAATTTGTCATTCCCAGCATAGTAGATCATATGGTTATCTGATTCAAAATGGCCCAAACTCGTCCATTTCAGCTCACTAATGCCTAAGATATTAATCTTTATGCATTCTATTTCATTTTTGACAACTTCCAATTTTCCTAGATTCATACTTCATACATTCCATGTTCCAATTATCAGTGGATGTTTGCAGCTGTTTCTTCTCATATGGAGTCAGGTCACTTCAGCAAATGGAGGCCCTGAAAGCTCTACTTTGTCCATATCATTGAGGTCAGCTCTACTCTGATGAGGTAGCTCTTTCCCAGACATATGCTGGGTGCCTTCCAACCTGAGGGGCTCATCTTCCAGCCCTGTAGCAGACAATGTTTCAGGGCTATCATAAAATTTTCCAGTAATATATCAGAAAGTGTTTCAGTACTGTTCATAAGGTTTTCACCGGCCAATTCTGTGAGAAGTGGATGGCCTCTTCCTTCTTCTGAGTCTGTCTCAGTCTGGAAGCTCCACCGAAAGCAGTCCACCATGGGCACCCCTGCTGGCACAGCCTCCAGCTTCACAGCAACACGCAAGCCACCACAGTACGACAGACCGACAGACAAGTTCGCCTCCCTTAGCTGTTCCAACTGCTCCACTCACTGCCTGGGCTACCCCTACCTGTTCCTGCCGGCCCAAGTTAAAGAACTACAGTTAACTCAATTCTGTGCTCTTGAGCTCCATGAATGGAATTTACCCTGTTTCATTCCTTTAACCAGCCATTTGATATTTCACTGTGTGCATGAATCCATCAATTTTATAAGCATTCCTCCCTAGATAAAAATCTAGGCTGTTACTTGTTTGAGTAAGGAACACAAAGGAGATGAAATAAAATGTCATTGCTCTACTTGTTGAGTAAAAGGTTGGGTTTATGGTTGATTGCCTATTAAAACTTCTTTAAAAATGAGCAACTCAAATAAAAGGGGGCCAAGTATGGACCCATGATCATAATCTTTCATGGATGAAGGATTATGATTAATCCAATATTTTGTTGTTGTTGTTATGTGCCCTCGAGGGACCCAATTCATAGCGACCCCTCCTTGGGTTTCCGAGGCAGTATCACTACGGATGTAAATTGCCCCATCTTCCTTCTGAGGAGTTGTTTGTGGGTTTGAACTGCCAGCCCTCTGGTTAGCAATCCAATGCCTTAGGCACTATGCTACCAGAGCTCCCAATCCAATATTAGCTTCATTAAAAAAAGTTCTAGGCTATTACCTAAAAGTAAGGAGAGCTATACCATTGATGTCCAGTTCAATTTTCTGCAGTGATGGAAGTGTTCTATAACCTTTTTAATATGGCAGCTGCTAGCCCACATGTGATTACTGAGCACTTTAAATGTGGCCGATATGCATGAGGAATTGATTTTCAATTTTACTAATTTAAAATTAAGTAGTCATATGTGGGGGAGCTCTGATAGCATAGTGCCTAAGACACTTGACTACTAAACAGAAGGCTGGCAGTTCAAACCCACCAGCCATTCCTCAGAAGGAATGTTGGGTGATCTACTTCCATAGTGATATCGCCTCAGAAACCCAAGGAGGGGTCGCTATGCATCGAGTCTGACTTGACAGCACATAACAACAACAACAGTCATATGTGGCTTCCAGTTATTTGACTAGAGAGTTGGGTTGGGTGCTTGATTCATGAGAATTTTTTGCATGTTAAATATGAACAAATAAATACATAGATTAAATAAAAGAGGTCCAATTGGTGATAGTGTACCATGAACTGCAGATTATGATGAACTCGGTTCTGCACAATTTAGCTTCACTGGAAAAAAAGTCTTTGGTACATTAGTAAGAAGACACTGAACTGTTTGGTATACCTTCAATGGATGTCTGATAATATATGTGAATATTTTTCTAATGCTGAAGATCTAATCTATGTATCTTGGTGGGAGAAGATCAAAGAGTTACTACCAAAGTTGTAATTGGTTGGTTTACTAATGGATTCACAGAAATTCATTATATTAAAAAATAAACTTTAGAAGATGAATAGTAAAGATTGATAATGTGACCAATGTTCATGATTAGCTCAAGTCTACACAACTGTGGTCCATAAATAAAAAGTCTCTGCTGTTACATTTGTTGGTGAGGAACATCTAGACAGATGTAACTAATTGTTGATATACATAAAGAAAGCTAAACAGACCAATGATAGGATGTATCATAGCCAAAAATGAATAAGGAAGACCAAGGAAGAATTGATGCCTTTGAATTAAAATGTTGGTGAAGAATACGAAATAAACCTTGGACTGCCAGAAGAATGAACAAATCTGCCTTGGGAGAAGTAGAGTCAGAATGCTCCTTGGAAGAGAGGATTGTAAGACTTTGTTTCACGTTCTTTGGATATGTTATCAGGAGGAAATGTCCCCAGAGAAGGACATCATACTTGATAAAGCAAAAAAGAAGATGAACCTCAGTAAAATGGATTGACACTTGGCTGCAACAATGGGCTCAAACACAGCAACAATGGTGAGGATGGTGCTGGACTGAGTAGCATCTTGTTCTGTCTTACATGGGGTCACTATGAATCAGAACCAACTCAATGGCACCTAAAAGCAACATCATTGTTGGTCCATGTTTGGCCCTTTATTGGTTTATTCATTAATTTGTTTATTCATTCATGTACTTATTTATTCATTGTTTATTTAAAAAAAGAAGAACCTTGAACAACTCTCTAGCCAGAGATTCATAATGTACAATTTTAAATATACATTTGCACCAAACATCAATGCTCCAAAACACATGAACCAAATAACAATTACTGCCTAATATGAATAAATAGATGAGTCCACAGTAAGAGTTGGGTACTTCAACACACCACTTCCGATTCTAGACAGAACATCTAAAAAGAAGCTCAGTAAAGACATTAAGCACTTAAATAAAAACATAAGTCAATCTGACCTAATGGGCTTATATAAAATACTTCATCAGAACAATACAGATTTTTCTCTCATGTATGTGGATCATTTTTCAGATATGCTAGGCACAAAACAAGTCTCAACAAATTTAAGATTATTGCAATCACACAGAAGGAGCTCTGGTAGCACAGTGTCTAAGGCAACATACTGCTAACCAGAAAGCTGGTGGTTCGAACCCTCCAGCCACTCTCCAGAAGGGAGACTGCGCAATCTACTTCCGTAGAGATTTACTGCCTTGGAAACTCTATGGGGGTCACTATGAGTCAGAATTGACTCGACAGCAGTGGGTTTGGGTTTTGGTTGGTTGCAATCATACAGAGCATCATCTCTGACCATGACAGTATGAAGCTGGAAATCAACAATAGGAAGAAGAAGGAAAACAGTAATAGGAACATGGAAGCTGAACAATACACTACTAAAAATTATTAAGTCATAGAAGAAATCAAGAGTGGAATTAAAAATCCTTAGAATCAAATGAAAATGAAAACACAACATAGCAAAACTCCTGTGACACAGCAAAAACAGTGCTCAGAGGGAAATTCATAGCAATAAACGCCTACATGATAAAAGAAGAGCGATCCAAAGTCAGTAACTTAAGTCAACAACTTGGATAAATAGAAAAGGAAGGACTAAAGAAGTCCAAAGAAAGAACATAATAAAGACCGGAGCAGAAATAAACAAGAAACAGTAAAACAACAGTAAGAATCAACAAAACCAGAAGTTGGTTCTTTGAAAGGATCAATAAAATATGAAAACCACTAGCTAGACAAAAGGAGCTCTGGGAGCAGTGCCTAAGGCACTTGACTGCTAACCAGAAGACTGGTCGTTCAAACCCACCAGCCACTCCTTAGAAGGAAGGCTGGACAATCTACTTCCATAGTGATACTGCCTCAGAAACCCAAAGAGGGGTGGCTTTGAGTCAGGTCCAACTCAGCAGCACATAACAACAACAACAGACTGACAAAAGAAAACAATGAGAAGAAGTAAATAACCAAAGTAAGAAATGAAATTGGAGGCATTACAACAGACCCAAGTGAGACAAAGAGGAGAAGATCTATAAGGGATTACTAGGGCAAACTGTACTCCAACAAAGTTGGAAACACGGATAAAATGGTCACATTCCTAGAAACACACTACCGACCTAAACTAACACAGATAGAGATAGAAAACCAAAGACCCATAACAAAAGAAGAGGCTAGAGATGGCATCAAAAACTCCCAACAAATAAGAGCCCAGGACCAGTGCAACAGAACTGCAAACTCATAAATAAATTCATCCATGTATGGACAACTGAGTTTTGACAAGAGGTCGAAATCCATTCAGTGAGGAAGAAACAGTTTCTTTAATATGTTGTACAGGCAAAACTGGATATCCAGTTGCAAAAATATTAAACAGGATCAGTATCTCACACCATGTACAAAAACTAGCTCAAAAGAGATCAAAGACTTAAATGGTAAACCTAAAAATAGAAGAAAACAGAGAGAGAAAACTATAGGACTAATTCTTTTACACACACACACACACAGAGTGCCACCAGCCACTCTGCAGATGGAAGATGGGGCAATCATTTCCTTAAAGATTTACCACTGCAGAAACCCAATGGAGATCACTATGGGTTGGAATTGACTCAGTGGCAGTGGGTTTTCTTAGTTCATATCCTAACAAACATTAAGTACAAATGCACAAATAGCAGAAGACAAAATACATATCTAGGCCTCATAAAAATTAAACAATTATGCTTATCAATTGATTTCATCAAAAGAATGAAAAGCACACCCCATGTTCATAGTAGCACTACTCACAACAGCAAAAAGACAGAAACCACCTAAATGCCCATCAAAGGAAGTAAGAATCAACAGACTATGGGGTCCATAGACATAATGGACTACTACTCAACATAAAGAACAATGATGAATCTATGAAGCATCTCATAACATGGGTGAACTTAGCGGACATTATGCTAAGCCAAATTAGTCAATGACAAATATCACATGAGACCACTATTGTAAAAAGTCAAGAGAAAGATTTCACACAAAAAAGAAATAGCCTTTGATGGACCCAGAGGGTGGAAAGAGAAGGGAGAATAAACCACTAACTAGAGGGTAAACACACATTAACTTATTGTTAGGTGCCATCAAGTTGTCTCTGACTCATAGTGACCCTATGAACAGCAGAACGAAACACCGCCTGATCCTGCGCCAGCTCCATGATCCTTGCTATACTTGAGCCCATGGTCACATTCGCCATGTCAATCTATCTCGTTGAAGGCCTTCCTTCCCTTCCTTCGTCAACCCTCCACCTTACCAAGCATGACATTCTTCTCCAGGGAATGGTCCCTTCTGACAACATGACCAAAGTGGGTGAGATAAAGTCTGGCTGTTCTCGCTTCCAAGGAGCATTTTGGCTTAACTCGAGTAAAAGAAAGGCAAAAAA